>NC_084563.2:45697098-45989598 GCF_033978685.3 Nerophis lumbriciformis
CTGAAAGTTTATACATCAATGATGAAATCTTAACATTGCAACACATGCCAATACGGTCGGGTTAGCTTACTAAAGTGCAATTTTAAATTTTGCGCGAAATATCCTGCTGAAAACGTCTCGGTATGATGACGTCAGCGCGTGACGTCACGGATTGTAGAGGACATTTTGGGACAGCATGGTGGCCAGCTATTAAGTCGTCTGTTTTCATCGCAAAATTCCACAGTATTCTGGACATCTGTGTTGGTGAATCTTTTGCAATTTGTTCAATGAACAATGGAGACAGCAAAGAAGAAAGCTGTAGGTGGGAAGCGGTGTATTGCGGCCGACTGCAGCAACACAAACACAGCCGGTGTTTCATTGTTTACATTCCCGGAAGATGACAGTCAAGCTTTACCATTGGCCTGTGGAGAACTGGGACAACAGAGACTCTTACCAGGAGGACTTTGAGTTGGATGCGCAGACGTGGTACCGTGAGTACGCATGCAGCTGCGGCTTCCAAACATTTGATCGCTTGCCCGTACGTGCGTGCCGCTATGTGCATGTCACGTACGTAACTTTGGGGAAATATATGTGCTGTATGAACTTTGGGGAGGTGAACGGTACTTTGGGCTGTGTGATTGAATGTGTTCTGCAGGTGCTTGAGTTGTATTGGCGGGTTATATGGACGGGAGGGGGGAGGTGTTTGTTATGCGGGATTAATTTGTGGCATATTAAAAATAAGCTTGGTTGTGTTGTGGCTAATAGAGTATATATACAGGTAAAAGCCAGTAAATTAGAATATTTTGAAAAACTTGATTTATTTCAGTAATTGCATTCAAAAGGTGTAACTTGTACATTATATTTATTCATTGCACACAGACTGATGCATTCAAATGTTTATTTCATTTAATTTTGATGATTTGAAGTGGCAACAAATGAAAATCCAAAATTCCGTGTGTCACAAAATTAGAATATTAAGGCTAATACAAAAAAGGGATTTTTAGAAATGTTGGCCAACTGAAAAGTATGAAAATGAAAAATATGAGCATGTACAATACTCAATACTTGGTTGGAGCTCCTTTTGCCTCAATTACTGCGTTAATGCGGCGTGGCATGGAGTCGATGAGTTTCTGGCACTGCTCAGGTGTTATGAGAGCCCAGGTTGCTCTGATAGTGGCCTTCAACTCTTCTGCGTTTTTGGGTCTGGCATTCTGCATCTTCCTTTTCACAATACCCCACAGATTTTCTATGGGGCTAAGGTCAGGGGAGTTGGCGGGCCAATTTAGAACAGAAATACCATGGTCCGTAAACCAGGCACGGGTAGATTTTGCGCTGTGTGCAGGCGCCAAGTCCTGTTGGAACTTGAAATCTCCATCTCCATAGAGCAGGTCAGCAGCAGGAAGCATGAAGTGCTCTAAAACTTGCTGGTAGACGGCTGCGTTGACCCTGGATCTCAGGAAACAGAGTGGACCGACACCAGCAGATGACATGGCACCCCAAACCATCACTGATGGTGGAAACTTTACACTAGACTTCAGGCAACGTGGATCCTGTGCCTCTCCTGTCTTCCTCCAGACTCTGGGACCTCGATTTCCAAAGGAAATGCAAAATTTGCATGGTTGGGTGATGGTTTGGGGTGCCATGTCATCTGCTGGTGTCGGTCCACTCTGTTTCCTGAGATCCAGGGTCAACGCAGCCGTCTACCAGCAAGTTTTAGAGCACTTCATGCTTCCTGCTGCTGACCTGCTCTATGGAGATGGAGATTTCAAGTTCCAACAGGACTTGGCGCCTGCACACAGCGCAAAATCTACCCGTGCCTGGTTTACGGACCATGGTATTTCTGTTCTAAATTGGCCCGCCAACTCCCCTGACCTTAGCCCCATAGAAAATCTGTGGGGTATTGTGAAAAGGAAGATGCAGAATGCCAGACCCAAAAACGCAGAAGAGTTGAAGGCCACTATCAGAGCAACCTGGGCTCTCATAACACCTGAGCAGTGCCAGAAACTCATCGACTCCATGCCACGCCGCATTAACGCAGTAATTGAGGCAAAAGGAGCTCCAACCAAGTATTGAGTATTGTACATGCTCATATTTTTCATTTTCATACTTTTCAGTTGGCCAACATTTCTAAAAATCCCTTTTTTGTATTAGCCTTAAGTAATATTCTAATTTTGTGACACACGGAATTTTGGATTTTCATTTGTTGCCACTTCAAATCATCAAAATTAAATGAAATAAACATTTGAATGCATCAGTCTGTGTGCAATGAATAAATATAATGTACAAGTTACACCTTTTGAATGCAATTACTGAAATAAATCAAGTTTTTCAAAATATTCTAATTTACTGGCTTTTACCTGTATATGTCTTGTGTTTATTTACTGTTTTAGTCATTCCCAGCTGAATATCAGGTCCCACCCGCCTCTCACAGCATCTTCCCTATCTGAATCGCTCCCACTGCCCTCTAGTCCTTCACTCTCACTTTCCTCATCCACAAATCTTTCATCCTCGCTCAAATTAATGGGGAAATCGTCGCTTTCTCGGTCCGAATCGCTCTCGCTGCTGGTGGCCATGATTGTAAACAATGTGCAGATGTGAGGAGCTCCACAACCTGTGACGTCACGCTACTCGTCTGCTACTTCCGGTACAGGCAAGCCTTTTTTAACAGCGACCAAAAGTTGCGAACTTTATCGTCGATGTTCTCTACTAAATCCTTTCAGCAAAAATATGGCAATATCGCGAAATGATCAAGTATGACCACTGTTTGGTTAATTACTGAAAAACAGTAACTAGTTACAGTTACTAGTTACTTTATTTCAAAAGTAACTCAGTTACTAACTCAGTTACACCAAAAAGTAATGCGTTACTGTGAAAAGTAACTATTTAGTTACTTCTTCTACTTTTTTTTTTAAAGCTCCCATTAATGCCCTTTTAGCCTTCATTTTAGTACTGTTATTGCACTGGAGAATAATACAATCTGTTGATCAACTTGACATACATTTGCATCACTGAACTCTGCTAAGCAATGTGCTCTACATACAACACACAAAGACAAAGATATGTTTCAAAGGGCCAATTTATTTCAGGCCAGAGCAAATTGACAAAACTATTTTAAATAGCTGCAACATAACATACATAAGTAACAAACAGCATAATAACACTAACACTAACACTAACCACGTTAAACCCAGATTCCGAACTAATAAAGGTCTTAACTCATTCTCTTTCTATGCCACTTCAATATGGAATGCACTCCCAACAGGTGTAAAAGAAAGGGCATCTCTATCCTCCTTCAAAACCGCACTAAAAGAACACCTCCAGACAACTACAACCCTAAACTAACACCCTCCCTTCCACATAATACCTCTTCGGATTGTAAATAATCAAATGTAGACACTTTTTCTTATACTTTCTGATCTCTCTCTCTATGTCCACTACTTGCTGTACATATCCTACCAAGTCAGTCCTACACTGTTTCAATGTCCATTTCTCTGATGATGCAATTGTTGATGACTGAAGTGTTGATACCAACCAAACCTAACCCCCCCCCCTCCATATCCCACACCCCGGATTGTAAATAATGTAAATAATTCAATGTATATACCCTGATGATTATCTTGTGTGATGACTGTATTATGATGTTAGTATATATGATAGTATATATGTGTATCTGGACCCCGACTTAAACAAGTTAAAAAACGTATTTGGGTGTTACCATTTAGTGGTCAATTGTACGGAATATGTACTGTACTGTGCAATCTACTAATAAAAGTTTCAATCAATCAATCAATCAATCAACAACATAGCTGTAAAGCTGGCTTCACCTAAGGAAGGCACACGTGACATACACAGAGCCTAACCAGGCAGATTTGAATTGTTGTTTTGGGCAGTAGACAGGATCTTTGATCCAAGACACAACTTACATTTAACTAAAATGTTCTTTTCTTTGTGCTCGACAAAAGAAAAGAAGTGAGAATATCTCATACTTGCCAACCCTCCCGAATTTCAGTGCCTCTCCCTGGGACAACCATTCTCCAAATTTCTGCCGATTTCCAGCCGGACTTAAGGCACGCCCCCTCCCGGTCTGTGCGGATCTGAGTGAGGACAGCCTGTCGTCACGTCCGCTTGGCCAACCAAAAAGTAACCACAGAACACTATACCGTATAGGCGTATAGTGTTCTGTGGTTACTTTTTGGTTGGCCAACGGTTGTATTGCGCACCCCCCTCCCCTCCCCTTCCCACACTCAGACACACAGTCACACGCACACACACACACACACACACACACACACACACACACACACACACACACACACACACACACACACACACACACACACACACAGAGAGCGCAGAGGAAGAATCAGAAGCACGTCTCTGCTTCGCTGGAATAAAACACACTCAGATCCTCAGTTTCTAGCCGATACTACATAAAAAATAACGTAAAATAACGCAGTAACGCATCATGTAGTAACGGTAACTGAGTTATTGAATATAAAAAAATAACGCGTTAGATTACTAGTTACTGCTGAAACTAACGGCGTTACAGTAACGCGTTACTTTGTAACGCGTTAGTCCCAACACTGAGTATGACACATAGAATGGACCTGCTATCCCCGTTTAAATAAGAAAATCGCATTTCAGTAGGTCTTTAAGCAATTTTGAGTCTTTAACACCACAGTACAGTGAGAGAAACAGTCTAAGAACAGGAACAAGCAATCTACACAAAGAGACCCCAAATTGAAATTTACACTCACATTCTAACCACAAACTCTTTATAAGTGACTTGTATCAAAAATGTGTGTCCGTTACCTGTGTTGTAGTGCTTGGTGCAGTATCTGAGGTCCTCTTCATCTTTAAGGAGGAACTGTGGAAGGGTCAGTCCTTCAGCCACTTGTACTGGTCCATTCTCCTGCCACTCAAAGATGAGGTCGTTCATGGTGTAACCAACTGTAAAAGACAGTGTATGAAAGACTATTAAATCATCATACTATCCAGTCCCTTTATTAATCCATCATCAAGCCCACAGAGTATATTGCAGAAAATTAATCTAAGACAACTGCAGTGCATAATTAGTTACAAAATGCAATAATGCAATTATACAATATCTCTGGATTTGCCACAATATAATATACAGTCGTGGTCAAAAGTTGACATACACTTGTAAAGAACATCATGTCATGGCTGTCTTGAGTTTCCAATAAATTCTACAACTCTTACTTTTTTGTGATAGAGTGATTGGAGCACATACTTGTTGGTCACAAAAAACATTCATGAAGTTTGCTTCTTTTATGTATTTATTATGGGTCTACTGAAACTGTGAGGGTCAAAAGTATACATACAGCAATGTTAATATTTGCTTACATGTCCCTTGGCAAGTTGACCTGCAATAAGGCGCTTTTGGTAGCCATCCACAAGCTAGTCACGTCCGTTGTGTCCTTGAGCAAGACACTTCACCCTTGCTCCTGATGGGCCTGGTTAGCGCCGTGCATGGCAGCTCCCGCCATCAGTGTGTGAATGTGTGTGTGTGAATGGGTGAATGTGGAAATTGTGTCAAAGTGCTTTGAGTTCCTTAAAAAGGTAGAAAAGCGCTATACAAGTACAACCCATTTACCATTTTTGCTTGAATTTTTGACCACTCCTCTTGAGAAGATTTAGATTTTAGATTTAGATTTATTGGTCCCCTTGGGGAAATTCATTGTCACTGCCGTACATCTAAACAATAGACATTACACATCACAAAAAAAATAACAAAAAGACATCATACATGACCAACACACATTTACAGGCTTGTCAGAAAATTGGTGCAGTTCAACTAAATGTGTTGAACGATGACCCCCAAACCTCAAAAGTAGTCAAGGAATGGCTAAATCAGGCTAGAATAAAGGTTTTAGAGTGGCCTTCCCAAAGTCCTGACGTGTGGACAATGCTGAAGAAACAAGTCCTTGTCAGAAAACCAACACATTTAGCTGAACTGCACCAATTTTGTCAAGAGGAGTGGTCAAAAATTCAACCAAAAGCTTGTGGATGGCGACCAAAACACCTTATTGCAGTGACTATAAAAAGCGCATTTCGTCACTAGAGAAAAGCGCTATATAAATATCATTCACTTCATCTGACATACTGTTTTAAAGGGGAACATTATCACCAGACCTATGTAAGCGTCAATATACACCTTGATGTTGCAGAAAAAAAAACATATATTTTTTTAACCGATTTCCGAACTCTAAATGGGTGAATTTTGGCGAATTAAACGCCTTTCTATTATTCGCTCTCGTCACATCGGGAAGCAATCCGCCATTTTCTCAAACACATTACAAACACCGAATCAAATCAGCTCTGTTATTTTCCGTTTTTTCGACTGTTTTCCGTACCTTGGAGACATCATGCCTCGTCGGTGTGTTGTCGGAGGGTGTAACAACACCAACAGGGACGGATTCAAGTTGCACCAGTGGCCCAAAGATGCCAAAGTGGCAAGAAATTGGACGTTTGTTCCGCACACTTTACCGACGAAAGCTATGCTACGACAGAGATGGCAAGAATGTGTGGATATCCTGCGACACTCAAAGCAGATGCATTTCCAACGATAAAGTCAAAGAAATCTGCCGCCAGACCCCCATTGAATCTGCCGGAGTGTGTGAGCAATTCAGGGACAAAGGACCTCGGTAGCACGACAAGCAATGGCGGCAGTTTGTTCCCGCAGACGAGCGAGCTAAACCCCCTGGATGTCTTGGCTCACACCGTCAAGAGAAGAATATCGACCCTAGCTTCCCTGGCCTGCTGACATGAGGGTATGTCTACAGAATATATTAATTGATGAAAATTGGGCTGTCTGCACTCTCAAAGTGCATGTTGTTGCCAAATGTATTTCATATGCTGTAAACCTAGTTCATAGTTGTTAGTTTCCTTTAATGCCAAACAAACACATACCAATCGTTGGTTAGAAGGCGATCGCCGAATCCGTCCTCCCTTTCTCCCGTGTCGCTGGCTGTCGTGTCGTTTTCGTCGGTTTCGCTTGCGTACGGTTCAAACCGATATGGCTCAATAGCTTCAGTTTCTTCTTCAATTTGGTTTTCGCTACCTGCCTCCACACTACAACCATCCGTTTCAATACATGCGTAATCTGTTGAATCGCTTAAGCCGCTGAAATCCGAGTCTGAATCCGAGCTAATGTCGCTATAGCTTGCTGTGCTTTCCGCCATGTTTGTTTGTGTTGGCTTCACTATGTGACGTCACAGGAAAATGGAAGGGTGTATATAACGATGGTTAAAATCAGGCACTTTGAAGCTTTTTTTAGGGATATTGCGTGATGGGTAAAATTTTGAAAAAAACTTTGAAAAATAAAATAAGCCACTTGGAACTGATTTTTAATGGTTTTAACCATTCTGAAATTGTGATAATGTTCCCCTTTAAAGTGTTGACATGAGGCGTAGTGCCTGTAAAACATATTTAAACCCAACCTTCCTTCTGCAGAAAAGAGCTGTAAGAATCAAAAGTGGAAATGCATATAGGGAACCCACAAATCCAATATTTAAACTGCAGTGTTTCCCACAGGACAGGCATCTATTTGTGGTGGTGTGGTCGGGGGTCAGGAGGGGGGGGGGGGGATGCAGTGGCGATGACCAAGAAGAACGCGGAGTTGGAATATAATTACAACATTTTATGTACATATTTATATACAGATTTGAACAATTAGTGATTCACTGAAATATATTTATTAATTTTGGTTCTTAAAAAAAATATATCTTATAAAATATAAAAGCTAAAATGTCTCTTAAAGCTCTGCTCCTTGAATTAATGAATACTAAATAATTTAACTTTAGCCTACTACTACAACCATATTATTTACCAGCAACATGAAGTGAAACAGAGGCAGAGGTGTCCTGCCACAGTCAGTCAACCTCCTCCTCCTGCTGCTGAACAGGTCGCACCTGTGGTCCGGACTGTAGGCCTACCTCCTCTCCAAGTCGAGCCCTTTTCGGCCGTTGAAAATATTTTTCTATACTCATCTGTGTGAAGGAGTGAACATCCAACATTAGAATTTATTACTAACGAGCAGAACCGCTCTATGAACAGTGCCGTCTAACCTTAAGCGGCAGCAGCTCAACACATGCAGGGTTCAACGTTAAGGTTTTTTCTACTTGCCCGACTTCTCAAATCTTCTTGCCCCAATATTTTTACTTGTCCTGCCTAGGTTTTTTTCTGGCTGTGTAGTGCTCATGGCTTATATCTTACTAGAATCCTTCCCGTTGACTATTTACAACACTACACAGTATTTATTATTATTATTATCTATAATTACATTTAAATGGCATTGCATACATGTAAAATTAAATGCTATTTCACATTATTTGACCAGTAGCAGTTACACCCATCTGAACAGGTCAGCCACCTGTTTAAAGCCCGATCACAGTTGAAATCTTGAAATGAAGGGCCTTTAATGGCCAAAACATTAACCTGGACAACATTTTAACAGCTGGTTGGAAAAGATTTTATTCTTTTCATTGCATTCACATGCTGCAGTGGACAGTGGACAATTTAGCTTCAGTCCATGTGTGTTTATTGACAACATGGTTATAACCTGGACACGTTAGCTCGTCGGTATTGTAACACGTGACTGTTACTACGTCGTCTGCCCCGGGCCACGAGTCAAACAGCGGCGGTGTTAATGAAGCAGCGTCAGGCTGCTCACCGTCAGTGAAACGCTCGGTGAAATCACGGATTAACGTTAAATATATGACGAGCCGCGAGCGATGCAGCTATAACCTATCTACTAGTGATGGGTTGATGAGGCGTCATGAAGCGTTTCGACACATTGCAAAACTGTATTGATACTGTGTCGATACTGTGTCACTAAATACTGACATCTGCTGGACATTAAAAATCCCTACAGGCAACCTATGGACCGACTCAACTGACACTGATTTTATGACCTAGTACAGTGGTTCTCAAATGGGGGTACGCGAACCCCTGGGGGTACTTGAAGGTATGCCAAGGGGTACGTGAGATTTTTAAAAAATATTCTAAAAATAGCAACAATTCAAAAATCCTTTATAAATATATTTATTGAATAATACTTCAACAAAATATGAATGTAAGTTCATAAACTCAGTGAAGCACAAGCTCAGGTTTGTCACTAAAATGTCTGTCAAAAAGAAGTGTGAAAAGAAATGCAACAATGCAATATTCAGTGTTGACAGCTAGATTTTTTGTGGACATGTTCCATAAATATTGATGTTAAAGATTTTTTTTTTGTGAAGAAATGTTTCGAATTAAGTTGATGAATCCAGATGGATCTCTAATACAATCCCCAAAGAGGGCACTTTAAGTTGATGATTACTTCTATGTGTAGAAATCTTTATTTATAATTGAATCACTTGTTTATTTTTCAACACGTTTTTAGTTATTTTTATATCTTTTTTTCCAAATAGTTCAAGAAAGACCACTACAAATGAGCAATATTTTGCACTGTTATACAATTTAATAAATCAGAAACTGATGACATAGTGCTGTATTTTACTTCTTGAGCTTTTTTTTTTCAACCAAAAATGCTTTGCTCTGATTAGGGGGTACTTGAATTTTTAAAAAAATCACAGGGGGTACATTGCTGAACAAAGGTTGAGAACCACTGACCTAGTATATACAATAATATAAACCAAGTCATTGTATTTCATTTAGGATTATTTCATAACTTCATTTAAATAAAAATATATTTTTTGTCTTTTTTAGACACAGTCAATAAATAATGTGAACATGTATCATAACATGGAAATCTAAGAGAAGGTGTTGTGAATGAGGATGCTTGTGGACCTGGAAATTATTATTTATTTTTACTAAAAAAAAAAAACAGTTTTTCCAACGTATTCAATTTTAGACGCTTTCTCTTCTTAGTTATTATTTCTCCGGCTGTAGAAAAGAGCCGCTCACAGGGCACAGAGGAGGCGACACAGTTGGCGTATGGTCACGTGACCAAAACAGCTCATGATCGGTCACGTGACTTTCAAAAAGCGGTACGCGCACCAACACAGGGTTTCGCTCTATGAGCTCGACGCATGCATCGGTGTTGCCGGACCCATCACGACTATCCATCTATAACACCTGTAAAAATGAAATAATGCTACCACGCTAGCAAGCGTTAGCTAGCCAACTATGAGCCACCAAGCTGCTAACTGTCGCCAAAAGGCACCATTTAAGTTTTTTTCCCCATGGCATCCTGGATCAAGGCTTTCAGCAGCTTTTGGACGTTTGAGGTAGAAACGTAGGAAGCGCCATCATTATGAAAAGTAGCCGGCGAGTATTTTGATTCCGTCCGTCCCTCTTCTTCTTCTGGCGCACCAGGTGAATTAAGCGCTATAATGCATAGTAGGCTACCGCCACCTACTGCACCGGAGGTGTAACTACAAGCAACATTCACAGACAGTCCCATTGCTTTTATGAGCGGTCGAGCGAGTCAAAAGCCGAAAAATCCATTTGTGGCGGACGTAATTCTTTCGTGGCGGGCCGCCACAAATAAATGAATGTGT
The DNA here is from genome assembly GCF_033978685.3 of Nerophis lumbriciformis. Classification (NCBI taxonomy): domain Eukaryota; kingdom Metazoa; phylum Chordata; class Actinopteri; order Syngnathiformes; family Syngnathidae; genus Nerophis; species Nerophis lumbriciformis. The sequence continues at coordinate 45,707,601 of NC_084563.2, forward strand.
GGGAAACACTGAACTGTTAAACATATTGAAATTTTATGAACTGACTATAATATCCAAAAACTCATGTACATGCACAAAAATACAACAATTCTACCAAACAACATTCAAAACAGATTGGTACGGGGAAATTATATGATCGCGATCGTTGATCACGGTGATCAGCTGTGAGCACAGGCCTGGGCAATTATTTTGACTCAGGGGGCCAAATTTAGACGAACAAAATGTGTCTAGGGGCCGGTATATCTGATTTTTAGGAACACTAATACAATACCTCACAATAATGTCTGATTAAAGGGGAACATTATCACCAGACCTATGTAAGCGTCAATATATACCTTGATGTTGCAGAAAAAAGACCATATATTTTTTTAACCGATTTCCGAACTCTAAATGGGTGAATTTTGGCAAATTAAACGCCTTTCTATTATTCGCTCTCGGAGCGATGACGTCACAACATGACGTCACATCGGGAAGCAATCCGCCATTTTCTCAAACACATTACAAACACCGAATCAAATCAGCTGTGTTATTTTCCATTTTTTCGACTGTTTTCCGTACCTTGGAGACATCATGCCTCGTCGGTGTGTTGTCGGAGGGTGTAACAACACCAACAGGGATGGATTCAAGTTGCACCAGTGGCCCAAAGATGCGAAAGTGGCAAGAAATTGGACGAATGTTGTTAAAAATACGAGAGTGTGGGGAAAGCCGACGAAAATGGTCAGTCGTTTGTTCCGCACACTTTACCGACGAAAGCTATGCTACGACAGAGATGGCAAGAATGTGTGGATATCCTGCGACACTCAAAGCAGATGCATTTCCAACGATAAAGTCAAAGAAATCTGCCGCCAGACCCCCATTGAATCTGCCGGAGTGTGTGAGCAATTCAGGGACAAAGGACCTCGGTAGCACGGCAAGCAATGGCGGCAGAGTGTTCCCGCAGACGAGCAAGCTAAACCCCCTGGATGTCTTGGCTCACACCGTCAAGAGAAGAATATTGACCCTAGCTTCCCTGGCCTGCTGACATGAGGGTATGTCTACAGAATATATTAATTGATGAAAATTGGGCTGTCTGCACTCTCAAAGTGCATGTTGTTGCCAAATGTATTTCATATGCTGTAAACTTAGTTCATAGTTGTTAGTTTCCTTTAATGCCAAACAAACACATACCAGTCGTTGGTTAGAAGGCGATCGCCAAATTCGTCCTCGCTTTCTCCCGTGTCGCTGGCTGTCGTGTCGTTTTCGTCGTTCAAAACCGATATGGCTCAATAGCTTCAGTTTCTTCTTCAATTTGGTTTTCGCTACCTGCCTCCACACTACAACCATCCGTTTCAATACATGCGTAATCTGTTGAATCGCTTAAGCCGCTGAAATCCGAGTCTGAATCCGAGCTAATGTCGCTATAGCTTGCTGTTCTATCCGCCATGTTTGTTTGTGTTGGCATCACTGTGTGACGTCACAGGAAAATGGACGGGTGTATATAACGATGGTTAAAATCAGGCACTTTGAAGCTTTTTTTAGGGATATTGCATGATGGGTAAAATTTTGAAAAAAACTTCGAAAAATACAGTAAGCCACTGGGAACTGATTTTTAATGGTTTTAACCATTCTGAAATTGTGATAATGTTCCCCTTTAAAAGCTAAAAACGTTATTGCAGACCGCCTTCAAAAACGGAATGGAATTATACATTTTTTTTACCGTTCCCAACCTTGTGGGAACAGTTTGGACAGGCCCCTTCCTCTTCCAATATGACTGTGCACCAGTGCACAAGGCAAGGTCCATAAACACATGGATGACAGAGTCTGGTGTGGATGAACTTGACTGGCCTGCACAGAGTCCTGACCTGAACCCGACAGAACCCATTTGGGATGAATTAGAACGGAGACTGAGAGCCAGGCCTTCTCCACCAACATCAGTGTGTGACCTCACCAATGCGCTCTTGGAAGAATGGTGGAAAATTCCTATAAACACACTCCACAACCTTGTGGACAGCCTTCCCAGAAGAGCTGAAGCTGTAATAGCTGCAAAAGGTGGACCGACATCATATTGAACCCTATGGGTTAGGAATGGGATGGCACTTCAAGTTCATATGTGAGTCAAGGCAGGTGGCCAAATACTTTTGGCAATATAGTGTATTATAAATAGGGGGAAGATATGTTATATCTGTTCCTTTTCATTCATAATTCACTTTCATATGTTGATTTTACGCCGAGACAATCAGTTAAATGACCATGACCCAGCTTGGTAAATGAATAAACATGCTTAGGCAGGAAAAGAACCCACCAAGGCAGAAAACAAGCAGGAGATTTAGAAAACTGCATGTAGTCAAAGCTCGGAGCTCTGTGGGGGCATTTTAAAAATAAGCATAAACAGCTGGTGCAAGCTTGTACATGCCTACAGCAATAACACAAAAGATGTAGTTACGTCTTGCTTCTTAAGGTTCAGTTCTGTGTGTGTGTATAGTGTGAGTGTGTTAAAACGTGTAAGTGCACCGAAAAAGCCCTACCCACAGCATAGTGAACATGTGGTTACCCTTTGTGGCATCTTAAAACTCAGTATAGGTCCCCTTTAATCATACAGCAATTAATCACGATAATCGCAGTAAATGACTTGCTTGTATAACAGTGTACCAGTGAGGTCTTAAAAAGTCTAAAATCCAATAATTTGAATTTAAGGCCTTAATGATGTCTTAAACGCAATCATAATCTCATAAAATAACTTTAATAAGACTATGGAAGGTGTTAAAAATATACAGTCGTGGTCAAAAGTTGACATACACTTGTAAAGAACATAATGTCATGGCTGTCTTGAGTTTCCACACTGCAAAAAGTCCATCCATCCATCCATCCATCTTCTTCCGCTTATCCGAGGTCGGGTCGCGGGGGCAGCAGCCTAAGCAGGGAAGCCCAGACTTCCCTCTCCCCAGCCACTTCGTCCAGCTCTTCCTGTGGGACCCCGAGGCGTTCCCAGGCCAGCCGGGAGACATAGTCTTCCCAACGTGTCCTGGGTCTTCCCCGTGGCCTCCTACCGGTCGGACGTGCCCTAAACACCTCCCTAGGGAGGCGTTCGGGTGGCATCCTGACCAAATGTCCGAACCACCCCATCTGGCTCCTCTCGATGTGGAGGAGCAGCGGCTTTACTTTGAGTTCCTCCCGGATGACAGAGCTTCTCACCCTATCTCTAAGGGAGAGCCCCGCCACCCGGCGGAGGAAACTCATTTCGGCCGCTTGTACCCGTGATCTTGTCCTTTCGGTCATAACCCAAAGCTCATGACCATAGGTGAGGATGGGAACGTAGATCGACCGGTAAATTGAGAGCTTTGCCTTCCGGCTCAGCTCCTTCTTCACCACAATGTATCGATACAGCGTCCGCCTTACTGAAGACGCCGCACCGATCTGCCTGTCGATCTCACGATCCACTCTTCCCTCACTCGTGAACAAGACTCCGAGGTACTTGAACTCCTCCACTTGGGGCAAGATCTCCTCCCCAACCCGAAGATGGCACTCAACCCTTTTCCGGGTGAGAACCATGGACTCGGACTTGGAGGTGCTGATTCTCATCCCAGTCGCTTCACACTCGGCTGCGAACCGATCCAGCGAGAGCTGAAGATCCTGGCCAGATGAAGCCATCAGGACCACATCATCTGCAAAAAGCAGAGACCTAATCCTGCAGCCACCAAACCAGATCCCCTCAACGCCTTGACTGCGCCTAGAAATTCTGTCCATAAAAGTTATGAACAGAATCGGTGACAAAGGGCAGCCTTGGCGGAGTCCAACCCTCACTGGAAACGTGTCCGACTCCTCTCTGACCTGCCACCTTAACGTGGTAGAGGAGTTTGCGTGTCCCAATGATTCTAGGAGCTATGTTGTCCGGGGGCTTTATGCCCCCTGGTAGGGTCTCCCAAGACAAACTGGTCCTAGGTGAGGGATCAGACAAAGAGCAGCTCGAAGACCTCAATGAAATATAAAAAACAAGGACCCAGATTTCCCTCGCCCGGACGCGGGTCACCGGGGCCCCCCTCTGGAGCCAGGCCCGGAGGTGGGGCACGATGGCGAGCGCCTGGTGGCCGGGCCTGTCCCCATGGGGCCCGGCCAGGCACAGCCCGAAGAGGCAACGTGGGTCCCCCCTCCAATGGGCTCACCACCCATAGCAGGGACCATAGAGGTCGGGTGCGATGTGAGCTGGGCGGCAGCCGAAGGCAGGGCACTTGGCGGTCCGATCCTCGGCTACAGAAGCTAACTCTTGGGACTGCAAAAAGTCAGTGTTCAAAAACAAGACAAAAAAAATACTAAAATTATGGGTATTTTATTTGAATTAATCAAAATTATCTGCCAATAGAACAAGAAAATTCGGCTTGTCAAGACTTTCCAAAACAAGTAAAATTAGCTAACCTCAATGAACCCAAAAATACCTCACTAATAACAACTGTAATACTATAAGAGTACGTATTTTCTATCGCTTCATTGAAAATAAAACAGCAAAGTCCATTCGGCTGTCATCTGTTTTAATAATGAGACACAATTGTGTCAAAGTCATGATTTTTTTTTCATGCTTGAAATAAGAAATGATTACTTTAAAAAAGTAGTTTTATACTTGTGAGTGTTGATGACACAGCTTTGCAACAGTTGATATTCTAGTTTCAAGCATGTTTTACTCAATATAGGTCATCAAATCTCAGCTACAAGCTGTAATATCTTACTGAGATCATTTAGGACCAAAACACTTAAAACAAGTAAAACACTCTAACATAAAATCTGCTTAGTGAGAAGAATGATCTTATCAGACAGAAAATAAGCAAATATCACCCTTATTTGAGATATTTAATCTTACTTAGATTTCAGTTTTTGCAGAGCAATAATTTCTACATCTCTTATTTGTTTGTGATAGAGTGATTGGAGCACATACAAAAAACATTCATGAAGTTTGGTTCGTTTATGAATTTATTATGGGTCTACTGAAAATGTGCTGGGTCAAAAGTATACATACAGCAATGTTAATATTTGCTTACATGTCCCTTGGCAAGTTTACCTGCAATAAGGCGCTTTTGGTAGCCATCCACAAGCTTCTGCTTGAATTTTTGACCACTCCTCTTGACAAAATTGGTGCAGTTCAGCTAAATGTGTTGGTTTTCTGACATGGACTTGTTTCTTCAGCATTGTCCACACGTTTAAGTCAGGACTTTGGGAAGGCCGTTCTAAAAACTTAATTCTAGCCTGATTTAGCCATTCCTTTACCACTTTTGACGTGTGTTTGGAGTCATTGTCCTGTTGGAACACCCAACTGCGCCCAAGACCCAACCTCCGAGCTGATGATTTTAGGTTGTCCTGAAGAAATTGGAACTAATCCTCCTTTTTCATTGTCCCATTTACTCTCTGTAAAACACCAGTTCCATTGGCAGCAAAACAGGCCCAGAGCATAATACTACCACCACCATGCTTGACGGTAGGTGTGGTGTTCCTGGGATTAAAGGCCTCACTGTCAAAGAAGTACAAAGCGCCAATAAACCTTGAAGGCACTGCCTTTGCGTGCCGGCACAATCACATAATATCTACGGCTTTTCTCACACACAAGTGAATACAAAGCATACTTGGTCAACAGCCATACAGGTCACACTGAGGGTGTCCGTATAAACAACTTTAACACTGTTACAAATATGCGCCACACTGTGAACCCACACCAAACAAGAATGACAAACACATTTCGGGAGAACATCCGCACCGTAACACGATAATAAACAAAACAGAACAAATACCCAGAACCCCTTGCAGCACTAACTTTTCCGAGACGCTACAATACACACACCCCGCTACCCCCCCACCCCAACCCTGCCCACTTCAACCTCCTCGAGCATGTCCCAAATTCCAAGCTGCTGTTTTGTGGCATGTTAAAAAAAAAAAATGCACTAAGTGATTTCAATAATAAATATGGCAGTGCCATGTTGGCATTTTTTTCCATAACTTGAGTTGGTTTATTTTGTAAAACCTTGTTACATTGTTTAATGCATCCAGCGGGGCATCACAACAAAATGAGGCATAATAATGTGTTGATTCCACGACTGTATATATCGGTATCGGTTGATATCGGAATCGGTAATTAAGAGTTGGACAATATCGGAATATCGGATATCGGCAAAAAAAGCCATTATCGGACATCTCTAATTGTAACCTTTAAACCATTTCTACAGTTCAGTATCAGATCATCAACATTCAAACCATTTATCCATTTCAAACTATTCTTACATTCATTCTACTCAGCATTTCAGTTCAGCTTCATCATTGGAGCGTTTACACGCAATTTCTACAGAAATTGCTTCATCTACAAACCCCGTTTCCATATGATTTGGGAAATTGTGTTAGATGTAAATATAAACGGAATACAATGATTTGCAAATCATTTTCAAGCCATATTCAGTTGAATATGCTACAAAGACAACATATTTGATGTTCAAACTCATAAACTTTATTTTTTTTTTGCAAATAATAAGTAACTTAGAATTTCATGGCTGCAACACGTGCCAAAGTAGTTGGGAAAGGGCATGTTCACCACTGTGTTACTGTGTTACAACATTTGGGAACTGAGGAGACACATTTTTGAAGCTTCTCAGGTGGAATTCTTTCCCATTCTTGCTTGATGTCCAGCTTAAGTTGTTCAACAGTCCGGGGGTCTCCCTTCTGCTATTTTAGGCTTCATAATGCGCCACACATTTTCAATGGGAGACAGGTCTGGACTACAGGCAGGCCAGTCTAGTACCCGCACTCTTTTACTATGAAGCCACGTTGATGTAACACGTGGCTTGGCATTGTCTTGCTGAAATAAGCAGGGGCGTCCATGGTAACGTTGCTTGGATGGCAACATATGTTGCTCCAAAACCTGTATGTACCTTTCAGCATTAATGGTGCCTTCACAGATGTGTAAGTTACCCATGTCTTGGGCACTAATACACCCCCATACCATCACAGATGCTGGCTTTTCAACTTTGCGCCTATAACAATCCGGATGGTTCTTTTCCTCTTTGGTCCGGAGGACACGACGTCCACAGTTTTCAAAAACAATTTGAAATGTGGACTCATCAGACTACAGAACACTTTTCCACTTTGTATCAGTCCATCTTAGATGAGCTCAGGCCCAGCAAAGCCGACGGCGTTTCTGGGTGCTGTTGATAAACGGTTTTCGCCTTGCATAGGAGAGTTTTAACTTGCACTTACAGATGTAGCGACCAACTGTAGTTACTGACAGTGGGTTTCTGAAGTGTTCCTGAGCCCATGTGGTGATATCCTTTACACACGGATGTCGCTTGTTGATGCAGTACAGCCTGAGGGATGGAAGGTCACGGGCTTAGCTGCTTACGTGCAGTGATTTCTCCAGATTCTCTGAACCCTTTGATGATATTACGGAGCGTAGATGGTGAAATCCCTAAATTCCTTGCAATAGCTGCTTGAGAAAGGTTTTTCTTAAACTGTTCAACAATTTGCTCACGCATTTGTTGACAAAGTGGTGACCCTCGCCCCATCCTTGTTTGTGAATGACTGAGCATTTCATGGAATCTATGTTTATACCCAATCATGGCACCCACCTGTTCCCAATTAGCCTGTTCACCTGTGGGATGTTCCAAATAAGTGTTTGATGAGCATTCCTCAACTTTATCAGTATTTATTGCCACCTTTCCCAACTTCTTTGTCACGTGTTGCTGGCATCAAATTCTAAAGTTAATGATTATTTGCAAAAAAAAAAAAATTGTATATCAGTTTGAACATCAAATATGTTGTCTTTGTAGCATATTCAAGTGAATATGGGTTGAAAAGGATTTGCAAATCATTGTATTCCGTTTATATTTACATCTAACACAATTTCCCAACTCATATGGAAACGGGGTTTGTAGTATAAATTGGGTTAGTTATCGTTTGTAATTTACAAGGAGCAATCACATTGCCGTCATTCTATGACTTGGCTATGTTGCATGTTTAAGTGGGAATGGCATACCGTAAGACCCTGGCCTACCTCTTGTAATTGTGCCAAAAGAGGGCAGTGTGCGTAAATAAGCGCGCTTACACTCGAAACATGCCGTGCTTAAAGGGGAACATTATCACAATTTCAGAAGGGTTAAAACCATTAAAAATCAGTTCCCAGTGGCTTATTTTATTTTTCAAAGTTTTTTTCAAAATTTTACCCATCACGCAATATCCCTAAAAAAAAGCTTCAAAGTGCCTGATTTTAACCATCGTTATATACACCCGTCCATTTTCCTGTGACGTCACATAGTGATGCAAACACAAACAAACATGGCGGATAGAACAGCAAGCTATAGCGACATTAGCTCGGATTCAGACTCGGATTTCAGCGGCTTAAGCGAAATTGAAGAAGAAATTGAAGCTATTGAGCCATATCGGTTTGAACCGTATGCAAGCGAAACCGACGAAAACGACACGACAGCCAGCGACACGGGAGAAAGCGAGGACGAATTCGGCAATCGCCTTCTAACCAACGATTGGTATGTTTGTTTTTAAGTGTTGTAATGTTTTTAAGCTAAATTATTGGTAAACACTGTTTATGTATAATAATTTACATAAAACCGCGAGTAATGAATACAGTTTTCATCAATTAATATATTCTGTAGACATACCCTCATCCGCTCTCTTTTCCTGAAAGCTGATCTGTCCAGTTTTGGAGTTGATGTCAGCAGGCCAGGGAAGCTAGGGTCGATATTCTTCTCTTGATCATCTTCGGTGGCATAAGGGACGGTGTGAGCCAAGACATCCAGGGGGTTTAGCTCGCTCGTCTGCGGGAACAAACTGCTGCCATTGCTTGCCGTGCTACCGAGGTCCTTTGTCCCTGAATTGCTCACACACTCCGGCAGATTCAATGGGGGTCTGGCGGCAGATTTCTTTGACTTTATGGTTGGAAATGCATCTGCTTTGAGTGTCGCAGGATATCCACACATTCTTGCCATCTCTGTCGTAGCATAGCTTTCGTCGGTAAAGTGTGCGGAACAAACGACTGACCATTTTCGTCGGCTTTCCCCACACTCTCGTATTTTGAACAAATTTCGTCCGATTTCTTGCCACTTTGGCATCTTTGGGCCACTGGTGCAACTTGAATCCGTCCCTGTTGGTGTTGTTACACCCTCCGACGAGGCATGATGTCTCCAAGGTACGGAAAACAGTCGAAAAAAACAGAAAATAACAGAGCTGATTTGATTCGGTGTTCGTAATATTTTTGAGAAAATGGCGGATTGCTCCGAGAGCGACTAATAGAAAGGCGTTTAATTGGCCAAAATTCACCCATTTAGAGTTGGGAAATCGGTTAAAAAAATATATGGTCTTTTTTCTGCAACATCAAGGTATATATTGACGCTTACATAGGTCTGGTGATAATGTTCCCCTTTAAGTTGTCCAGTACGCTCTGCCTTGTGGGACTCCATCTTTGGAATGTTTTTGCACACGTGGGAGAAAATGAGAATTCAAACCCAGATCTCCAGATTATGAGGCTGACATGCAACCATTCTGCAAATATGTGTAATGTCCATTTATAATAATAATAATGTATTGTAATATCAATTTATGTATGAAAATGTAGTGCAAGTTCAGCCCAGTGCACTAAACAATGAGGCGAGGGAAACATCCAATGTCGTGCAAAGTTTAAGCCCCCGTGACATACGGTACAGTCTGGAATATTCATACGGCACGAAAACACAAATCCATTATAATGGCAATAAATAATAAACAAGAGCAGGATGAGGCAGGAGAGAGTGCTGAGTAGTATTGTTCTCTAATTAAACCATCAAATTATAATTATGTCATGTTGTTCGGCTACAAGTCACTTTGTGACCCTCAAGAATTATTTCCAAAGAGTTACATTTTCTCAGTACTTACAGCTTTCTAACTGCATAATACAGGTCTGAACATCCATCGGGAAGTTTTTGAGATCCATGGGGCATGACAGAGTTAATGTTAGTCTGAAAGCAAATACAGAAGAGCACAAGTGAGAAGAAAGTGAAGCACAGTCACCAGCCGTAAAATCATACATGAAGATATGACCTTTTTATTGGAACTACAGTCGTGGTCAAAAGTGGACATACACGTGTAAAGAACATAATGTCATGGCTGTCTTGAGTTTCCAATCATTTATACAACTCTTATTTATTTTTTCGAGTGATTGGAGCACATACTTGTTGGTCACAAAAAAACATTCATGAAGTTTGTTCTTTTATGAATTTATTATGGGTCTACTGAAAATGTGCTGGGTCAAAAGTATACATACAGCAATGTTAATATTTGCTTACATGTCCCTTGGCAAGTTTACCTGCAATAAGGCGCTTTTGGTAGCCATCCACAAGCTTCTGCTTGAATTTTTGACCACTTGTCTTGACAAAATTGGTGCAGTTCAGCTAAATGTGTTGGTTTTCTGACATTGACTTGTTTCTTCAGCATTGTCCACACGTTTAAGTCAGGACTTTGGGAAGGCCATTCTAAAAACCTTAATTCTAGCCTGATTCCTTTACCACTTTTGACGTGTGTTTGGGGTCATTGTCCTGTTGGAACACCCAACTGCGCCCAAGACCCAACCTTCGGGCTGATGATTTTAGGTTGTCAGAGGTAATCCTCCTTTTTCATTGTCCCATTTACTCTCTGTAAAGCACCAGTTCCATTGGCAGCAAAACAGGCCCAAAGCATAATACTACCACCACCATGCTTGACGGTAGGCATGGTGTTCCTGGGATTAAAGGCCTCACCTTTTCTCCTTCAAACATATTGCTGGGTATTGTGGCCAAACAGCTCAATTGTTTTGTTTCATCTGACCACAGAACTTTCCTCCAGAAGGTCTTATCTTTGTCCACGTGATCAGCAGCAAACTTTAGACGAGCCTTTAGGTGTGGCTTCTGGAGCAAGAGCTTCCTTCTTGCATGGTAGCCTCTCAGTCTATGGCGATGCAAAACACGCAAACTATGCAATGGAATTGATCCCTATACGTTATCAAAAACCTCAACGTTGTGTATGTGCGTAAAGCTTCATTTATGATTGCTGCCTTTGGTAAAAGCTTAACTCATTTAGGTTTTGCTCACATTTGTTTTCTTTCGGCATCCCTCACCAGCGGTGAGGGATGCCGTCAAGCTGAAGAAGGAGTCCTATCGGGTTCTTTTGGCTCATGGGACTCCTGAGGCAGCGGACAGGTACCGACAGGCCAAGCGGTGTGCGGCTTCAGCGGTCGCAGAGGCAAAAACTCGGACATGGGAGGAGTTCGGGTAAGCCATGGAAAACGACTTCCGGACGGCTTCGAAGCAATTCTGGACCACCATCCGCCGCCTCAGGAAGGGGAAGCAGTGCACTATCAACACCGTTTATGGCGAGGATGGTGTTCTGATGACCTCGACTGCGGATGTTGTGGATCGGTGGAGGGAATACTTCAAAGACCTCCTCAATCCCACCAACACCTCTTCCTATGAGGAACCAGTGCCTGGGGAGTCTGTGGTGGGCTCTCCTATTTCTGGGGCTGAGGTTGCTGAGGTAGTTAAAAAGCTCCTCGTGGCAAGGCCCCGGGGGTAGATGAGATCCGCCCGGAGTTCCTTAAGGCTCTGGATGTTGTGGGGCTGTCTTGGTTGACAAGACTCTGCAGCATCGCGTGGACATCGGGGGCGGTACCTCTGGATTGGCAGACCAGGGTGGTGGTTTCTCTCTTTAAGAAGGGGAACCGGAGGGTGTGTTCTAACTATCGTGGGATCACACTCCTCCTAAGTGGAGGAGTTCAAGTACCTCGGAGTCTTGTTCACGAGTGAGGGAAGAGTGGATCGTGAGATCGACAGGCGGATCGGTGCGGCGTCTTCAGTAATGCGGACGCTGTATCGATCCGTTGTGGTGAAGAAGGAGCTGAGCCGGAAGGCAAAGTTCTCAATTTACCGGTCGATCTACGTTCCCATCCTCACCTATGGTCATGAGTTTTGGGTTATGACCGAAAGGACAAGATCACGGGTACAAGCGGCCGAAATGAGTTTCCTCCGCCGGGTGGTGGGGCTCTCCCTTAGAGATAGGGTGAGAAGCTCTGCCATCCGGGGGGAGCTCAAAGTAAAGCCGCTGCTCCTCCGCATCGAGAGGAGCCAGATGAGGTGGTTCGGGCATCTGGTCAGGATGCCACCCAAACGCCTCCCTAGGGAGGTGTTTAGGGCACGTCCGACCGGTAGGAGGCCGCGGGGAAGACCCAGGTCACGTTGGGAAGACTATGTCTCCCGGCTGGCCTGGGAACGCCTCGGGGTCCCACAGGAAGAGCTGGACGAAGTGGCTGGGGAGAGGGAAGTCTGGGCTTCTCTGCTTAGGCTGCTGCCCCCGCGACCCGACCTCGGATAAGCGGAAGAAGATGGATGGACGTAGCAAAACTGTGTTTTAAGAACTCCGAAACAAGAAAAATAACAAATAATATCAAGATAATATTTAAATGGGAAATACTTAACGATAAACGTGTATCAAACAAACCTTTAACAAAGTGAACACTGCAAACTTCTAAAAACTTTAGTAAAATCTTGCCATCTTTCACCATTCTTGATGACCTCTTAAGGAACTCTGAAGAACATGTTGTTTTCACGATTTGAACGGCTGCGACAGCCTAAAACAACGCAAGCATACGGCATTTTTCTTTGAGAATGTCAAAATGCTGCCCAGAACGCTATAACAGACGCTCGCTGGCCCACCATAGTTAGTAAACCAGACGTGACGTCAAGTGAATGCAACCTAAAGTAGGGCATATACAAATCTTCAAGGATTCATTGCTTGACAGAAGATCTAACTCAATATTAAACTGTTTGGATTAGCATATTCCAATAAACCATCTATTTTTATTAAATTTTATTTTGATTCAACTCATACTTTCTCCAATCAACCATCATCAAACTAACATACATGGAGAACATTTTAAATGTCGGTTTTATATTTTACACATTAGTTTTTTGCTATTGTTGGTTTTGTGCTTTTTACAGTCAGTGTTCTTGAACTAACAGAAAGGTGTACTAGTATAATTAGTTCTATTTCAGTTCAAAATGTCATTTTTCAGATGTACAGACGTGGATCAAAATTGCAAGTAGTACGAAATAAATTCAAAATAACTGAATGGTCACAGAAATAACTTAAAAACTGACCAATCTAACCTATATTCTTTTTGAATGGTGGTTTTTGCCAAAATTCTATTTTTCTCTATGTTGACAGACATAATATTAAAAATTACACGGAAAAAACCGGGATGACTGAATAACTGTCGATAGGTGCAGGAGCCTCACTGAGCGTAACATAAATAACGTTATTGCCGTAATTGCTTCAAAAAGTAGAACAAAATATTCATGTGATTACTGTAATCTGTGTTTTTTGGTGTGGAAAAACTCGCTCAGTGTGCAATATGGGTGTTAATAGTGTTTCTGTTTTACCATGTATTCATTATTTATAGTGCACACTGCAAAAAGTCAGTGTTCAAAAACAAGAAAAAAAACAACAAAAATTAACAAGTAAAAATTAGCGAACCTCAATGAACCCAAAAAAATAAGTATATTCTCACTAATAACAAGGGCACTTTTCTTGGTAGAAAAAAATATGAGACCTTTTTGCTCAATATGTTGAAAAATATTCTTAAATGAAGTAAATGCTAGTGCCATTATCTTGACATAATGATATGCGCTCGGCATCATGATTTTTTTTTCATGCTTGATATAAGAAATTACTTTAAAAAAGTAGTTTTATACTTGTGAGTGTTGATGACACAGCTTTGCAACAAGTTGATGTTCTAGTTTCAAGCATGTTTTACTCAATATAGGTCATCCAATCTCAGCAACAAGCTGTAATATCTTACTGAGATCATTTAGGACCAAAACCCTTAAAACAAGTAAAACACTCTAACATAAAAATGATCTTATCAGACAGAAAATAAGCAAATATCAGCCTTATTTGAGATATTTAATCTTACTAAGATTTCAGTTTTTGCAGTGCAGTCATTTAGTGCGTAATATGTATTGTTAATTTTTTCATTAAAGGGGAACATTATCACCAGACCTATGTAAGCGTCAATATATACCTTGATGTTGCAGAAAAAAGACCATATTTTTTTTTAACCGATTTCTGAACTCTAAATGGGTGAATTTTGGCGAATTAAACGCCTTTCTAATATTCGCTCTCGGAGCGATGACGTCACAAGGTGGCGTCACATCGGGAAGCAATCTGCCATTTTCTCAAACACCGAGTCAAATCAGCTCTGTTATTTTCCGTTTTTTCGACTGTTTTCCGTACCTTGGAGACATCATGCCTCGTCGGTGTGTTGTCGGAGGGTGTAACAACACCAACAGGGACGGATTCAAGTTGCACCAGTGGCCCAAAGATGCCAAAGTGGCAAGAAATTGGACGTTTGTTCCGCACACTTTACCGACGAAAGCTATGCTACGACAGAGATGGCAAGAATGTGTGGATATCCTGCGACACTCAAAGCAGATGCATTTCCAACGATAAAGTCAAAGAAATCTGCCGCCAGACCCCCATTGAATCTGCCGGAGTGTGTGAGCAATTCAGGGACAAAGGACCTCGCTAGCACGGCAAGCAATGGCGGCAGTTTGTTCCCGCAGACGAGCGAGCTAAACCCCCTGGATGTCTTGGCTCACATCGACCCTTATGCCACCGAAGATGATCAAGAGAAGAATATCGACCCTAGCTTCCCTGGCCTGCTGACATCAACTCCAAAACTGGACAGATCAGCTTTCAGGAAAAGAGAGCGGATGAGGGTATGTCTACAGAATATATTAATTGATGAAAACTGGGCTGTCTGCACTCTCAAAGTGCATGTTGTTGCCAAATGTATTTCATATGCTGTAAACCTAGTTCATAGTTGTTAGTTTCCTTTAATGCCAAACAAACACATACCAATCGTTGGTTAGAAGGCGATCGCCGAATTCGTCCTCGCTTTCTCCCGTGTCGCTGGCTGTCGTGTCGTTTTCGTCGGTTTCGCTTGCATACGGTTCAAACCGATATGGCTCAATAGCTTCAGTTTCTTCTTCAATTTGGTTTTCGCTACCTGCCTCCACACTACAACCATCCGTTTCAATACATGCGTAATCTGTTGAATCGCTTAAGCCGCTGAAATCTGAGTCTGAATCCGAGCTAATGTCGCTATAGCTTGCTGTTTTAAGCGCCATGTTTGTTTGTGTTGGCGTCACAGGAAAATGGACGGGTGTATATAACGATGGTTAAAATCAGGCACTTTGAAGCTTTTTTTAGGGATATTGCGTGATGGGTAAAATTTTGAAAATCAGTTCCACTGGGAACTGATTTTTAATGGTTTTAACCCTTCTGAAATTGTGACAATGTTCCCCTTTAAATTGTACTGTTATTGTATGTAAAAAAATATGTGCTGCAACCACATTATTTTCCCATTGTGGATTAATAGGTCTTGTTTAAAAAAACAAATTCTCTTGTACCACAGTTCAAAACCCATGTCTAACTTCTATTTGTACATTGTTTTGTATTTTTCCCTGCATAATTAGTTACCAGTTATTAAGTGATTCCTGTGGATTTCGGCAATGTGCATGCATTAGGTGCTTTGAAACTCACCTGATGGAATATAAAACATTTCCATTCTTAAAAATACGGAGCAACTTGTTGTCCGTTGTAACCCCATGGAAATGTGCTCCCTTCTCGTTGGCAAAAAAAAGATCTGGCTTCCAAATAGAGTCCAACATTGAGGGGTCCAAGTCCAAAGAGTCATCTGGATACTCTGCGTAGGCAAGCCTGGGATCGTTCCATTGCTGACGAAGGAAGATATTCACCCGGTAGTCCTAAAATGCAGAAGAAAGTATTTGTAGCGATTAATCCATATCACTTGGCCTTGTTTTATTGAAAGAAATGACCACCACAATGTCCAAATAAAGCTAATATGAACATACAGCTGTGACTTCTTTTTTTGTATTAAAAGACACTTAAAAATTACATTTTGATTAATTGGCAGTTTGGAGATGCGGAGTTTACAACAGTCCGTTCATCATCCATCCAGATTTTGTCTAGTATGGAGAAAAAACACTGCCAGTAAAATTATTATCGGTATCGCTTTCAAAATTATCGGTAGCTGTTTCAAAAAGTACCATTTATGACTTTTTAAAACGCCGCTGTGTACACGGACGTAGGGAGAAGTACAGAGCAGCAATAAACCTTAAAGGCACTTCCTTGCGTGCCAGCCTAATCACACAATATCTACGGCTTTTCACACACACAAGTGAATGCAACGCATACTTGGTCAACAGCCATACAGGTCACACTGAGGGTGGCCGTATAAACAACTTTAACACTGTTACAAATATGCGCCACACTGTAAACCCACACCACACAAGAATGAAAAACACATTTCGGGAGAACATCCGCACCGTAACCCAACATAAACACAACAGAACAAATACCCAGAAACCCCTTGCAGCACTAACTCTTCCGGGACGCTACAATATACACCCCCCGCTACCCTCTACTCCCCACCCGCCAACCTCAACCTCCTCATGCTCTCTCAGGGAGAGCATGTCCCAAATTCCAAGCTGCTGTTTTGAGGCATGTTAAAAAAAATAATGCACTTTGTGACTTCAATAATAAAGTTGGCATTTTTTTTCCATAACTTGAGTTGATTTATTTTGGAAAACCTTGTTACATTGTTTAATGCATCCAGCGGGAAATCACAACAAAATGAGGCATAATAATGTGTTAATTCCACGACTGTATATATCGGAATCAGTAATTAAGAGTTGGACAATATCGGATATCGGCAAAAAAGCCATTATCGGACATCTCTAATTTTTGGTGGATATTTTTGTGTATCGTGACATTTTTTGATGCAAATATTAATACATTTGTACACTTTTGTTTTTGTGTGTTTCACAGGTGTTTATTTTCGACTTTTCCTTGTTCACATTCGCTTCTCTTTTTTACGGTTTCGATTAAATTTTTTTCAGTTTCGCTTCTTTATTTTACGATTTTAAATTAATGGCATCAGTTAGACGTGGAGGGCGGGTGCCTGTGGGCGTATTGAGGTTAATGTGTGTCTCTATTACGAAAGCATTGAATTTATGTAACTTCATTTTTAGTGTTTGGATTTTGGCAATACATTTTTTTTTTACATTAAATTATGCTAACAATTTAATTGAAAAAAAATTGTTAGCAAACTGTGTTTGAAAATTCAATGATTTAAAATGCAGTATATACAAATTCAGTCGTAAAAACAGTGTGTAAAAATTCAGTATTGAAAACTTAGCTGCTTCAAAAAGCAAGACTCACTTCTGCTAAATTAAGACTGAAGCAATGGATCCTGATATAAAACCAGCCATCGAGGTGTCAAGTTTGACATCACGTGACACGGGTCTTACAAAACTGCATAAAAAAGGCTGTTAACCGAGTTACCCGGGCATAATACGAGATAATAAAAATTGGATATGTTCAAACTATAGAAATGATTCCAATGGTTAGAATCGGCACTTTTGAATGACAGCTTCATGCAGACCGGGCACAAACAGAGTGGGCGGGGCTTGTTTTCACAGCAAAATGCCTAATAGCCAGTGTCAGACGGAGGCAGATTTCTACAACAAAATTCTACAGAACGGTGATATTATATCGAATATGTGGACGTTTTCTACCCTTGTGTGCTTATGTTTAGCCGTGTTTGTTGCAATTTTTGCTGCCGTTGCTCGATTATAAATGATGTGGATCAAAGAGGTCTAAGAAGTAAAGGAGCAACGTTCATATATTCTCAATATTCAGTGTTTTAATGTTTATAGTTAATATTGTAAATCCCACATTATTTAATGTACATTCTGACAGTCATATATCCATCCATTTTCTACCGCTTATTCCCTTCGGGGTTCCTGGGGGGAAGGCGGTGTACACCCTGGACAAGTCGCCACCTCATCACAGGGCCAACACAGATAGACAGACAACTTTCACACACTAGGGACCATTTAGTGTTGCCAATCAACCTATCCCCAGGTGCATGTCTTTGGAGGTGGGAGGAAGCCGGAGTACCCGGAGGGAACCCACTCAGTCACGGGGAGAACATGCAAACTCCACACAGAAAGATCCCGAGCGCAGGATCGAACCCAGGACCTTCGTATTGTGAGACAGACACACTAACCCAGGGGTGGGCAATTAATTTTTACCGGGGGCCGCATGAGCAACCCGAGCACTGCTGGAGGGCCACATCGACAATATTTCAATTAAATTTTGCTCAATATTATTTTTGATATATACCGTATGATAAATAATAATAATAATAATAATACTTTCATTTATTCTAACTTAACTTTATACCGAAAGCAATGCTTTGGAAATCATTTGTACCCCTTTCAGAGATCACATTTAGTTGCCCTTAAACATCCTCATGTTGCACAATGAAAACTTTCTCTAGTAACAGCATTCCATGATTAATATCAATAAATTAACATTAATAATAAATGACAGTAAAATAATCACACGTATGACTGAGGAGTCATAGTGTAACTTTGTGTGGTGTTTGAGTTGTCCGACTTTTTGTGTGGCCATAAATGCACCAGTGGCTTAGTGCTATGCGTGTTGGTGACAGATGACAAGTTGCTTTGTACGGCAGAAAATGACTCGTTTTTCGAGATAGAAGTGTTTTACTCATGTTTTTGGTGTGGTTATGGCCGAATATAAACAGTTTTGCTCAATAAAGTGATCGATATAATTCCTGTCCTCGAAGCATCTCGATAGAGGTTACAAAAATTGAACGGTGTTGACGAACACCGTTAGGGCCGCTTGTTGTCACTGTCACTCAGAGTTGCATTGCAAAATTACACACAATAAATGTGTTTATTTTGTTTAGAATTCAGATGGGATTTGATTTGGTGCGCGGCATATATTTGCTGTGCGCAGAGGACGCCTGAGCAGTGCGCAATTGCGCAGACGCGCACCTTAGAGGGAACGTTGCTTGGCAGTCCATATCTTGTTGAAAACACGCCATTCGTCATCAACTTCTCTCTTTTTAGCGTCTCGGGTGTAAACCGGGCATCACTTGTCGCTGCAGTGTACCTTCAGTCACAGGTTACACACGGACATACGCCATACTTGCCAACCTTGAGACCTCCGATTTCGGGAGGTGGGGGGAGGGGGGTGGGGGTGGGCGTGGTCGGGGTGGGAGGGGGGCGTGGCCAAAAGGGGAGGAGTATATTTACAGCTAGAATTCACCAAGTCAAGTTCATATATTTATAATATATATATATATATATATATATATACAGTGTTGGGTTAGTTACTGAAAAGCAGTAACTAGTTACAGTTACTAGTTATTTCATTTCAAAAGTAACTCAGTTACTAACTCAGTTACTTACACCAAAAAGTAATGCGTTACTGTGAAAAGTAACTATTTAGTTACTTCTTTTTTCTTTTTTTTTTAAAGCTCCAATTAATGCCCTTTTAGCCTTCATTTCAGTACTGTTATTGCACTGAAGAATAATACAATCTGTTGATCAACTTGACATGCATTTGCATCACTCAACTCTGCTAAGCCATGTGGTCTACATACAACACACAAAGACAAAGATATGTTACAAAGGCCAATTTGTTTCTGGCCAGAACAAATTGACAAAACTATTTTAAATAGCTGCAACATAACATACATAAGTAACAAACAGCATAATAACAGCATAGATGTAAAGCAAGAAAGGCACACACTACATACACAAAGTCTAACCAGGCATTTTCTTCCTCAAGTAATTCTTATACAAAATCATGTCTGAAACCCAGAACACTACACATTTCCCCAGTTTTAGTTTAGAGATAAGGAAAGATTGGCCTGGCCTACTAGGATCCCTCTTTATGTTTGTGAACTTTATAGTCTATACATTTAGAGTGATGTGATAATCAAACATTCTAGAAGTCTAGAATGAAAGAGTATGTAAGAGAATTGACAGCAACGTTCCCTCTCAGGAGCGCGCATGTGCAATTGCGCACTGCTCAAGCGTCCTCTGCGCACGGCAAATCTATGCCATGCACAAAATCAAATAAAAAAATAAGCGCATAACAATTTTCGACACGACACGGACACGACAGAGAAAACCGTTTTCGTCATCATTGTTCAAATATTGTAACGTCTGTCGAGACGCTTTGAGGACATGAATTCCATCCATCACTTTACTGAGCAAAACTCTTTACTGTCGGCCATAAACACATCACCAAAACATTAGTAAAAAAAATGATATCTAGCAAAACTGGTCATTTTCTGCAGTACAAACCAGACCAAAAGCAACTTTGTTATATCAACAGCAGCCGCTCGCTCTCTCACGTGCGCCAACACTTGCACATATGGCACTTAGCCAGTGATGCGTTTACAGCCACACAAAAAGTCGGACAACTCCAACACCACACATAAAGTGTCATTCCAGGTCGTTACACTATGATTTACCAATCAAATGTGTGCTTATTCTAGTGTCATTTATTAGGAATCTTAATTTATAAATATTAATCATTAAATGCTGTTAGTATATTAAATAAATACTAATAAAAATATATTTTTTACAAACAGGAAGTTGCAGGAATGTACACATGATCCCCTGCTTACATCTCATTGTGTAACATGTGAATGTTTTAAAGGGAACTAAATGCAATGTCTGAAAGGGGTACAAATTATTTCCAAAGCAGGACCTCCACCCAGACAAACAATACAAGTACACAGTTCATGAAAAACAATATTTGTTGTTATTGTCATTGTAAGTGGGCCTAAACACTTATATTAGAAATGGAAATGACTGCTGTCATTTGATTCTAATAATAAGAGAATGTTGTCTGTCTATCTGTGTTGGCCCTGTGATGAGGTGGGGACTTGTCCAGGGTGTACCCTGCCTTCCGCCCGAATGCAGCTGAGATAGGCTCCAGCGACCCCGAAAGGGACAAGCGGTAGAAAATGGATGGATGGATGGAGATGTAAGTTGTTATTTAGTGAGGTTTGGGACAGGTGTGCTGCTGGTGTAGCCACAGTGTGCACGTCTAAAGTTGCTCACATGGACTCCACTCAATGCTCAGGGACTTTTTGCATTTGCTCACACATGAACAATTAGAGGGAACATTGATTGACAGAGTGTGTACCTTCAGCGGTGAATGGTGGTGGTGATGGAGGTGAAGTGGCATCAGAGTCTCTGTCTCTCTTTACTAGCTTCGTGGAAGCATGTTGCTATGTAGCTTGTTTCAGCAGATTTGAATTGCTGTTTTGGGCAGTAGATGGCATCTTTGATCCAAAGCACAATTTACATTTAACTAAAATGTTATTTTCTTTGTGCTCGACAAAAGAAAAGTAGTGAAAATATCTCCATGTTAGCAAACTCGACTTCTGGCTCCGCCATGATCAGACACGCCCCCCCCCCCTCACACTCAGACACACCCACACAGAGCGCATGTCTCTCTCTATTCTCCGGCTTGTGACACAAGAAGAATAAAACACACTTTATACTACATAAAAAGTAACGTAAAATAACGCAGTAACGCATCATGTAGTAACGGTAACGGAGTTACTGAATATAAAAAAATAACGCGTTAGATTACTAGTTACCGCCGAAACTAACGGCGTTACAGTAACGCGTTACTTTGTAACGCGTTAGTCCCAACACTGTATATATATATATATATATATATATATATATATATATATATATATATATATATATATATATATGTATGTGTATATATATATTTATTTTATTATATATATATATATATATATATATATATGTCTTAATAAGGTTATCCAAAAAATAGTGCTCGATACCGTAGTAGAGCGCAATATATGTATGTGTGGGAAAAAAAATCACAAGACTATTTCATCTCTACAGGCCTGTTTCATGAGGGGGGGTACCCTCAATCATCAGGAGATTTTAATGGGAGCATTCGCATACCATGGTTTATATAGGGCACAGAGTGGTATGCATGGTATGCGAATGCTCCCATTAAAATCTCCTGATGATTGAGGGTACCCCCCCTCATGAAACAGGCCTGTAGAGATGAAATAGTCTTGTGATTTTTTTCCCACACATATATATATATATATATATACATATATATATATATATATATATATATATATATACATATATATATATATATATATATATACATATATATACATATATATATATATATATATATATATATATATATATATAAAAAATACTTGAATTTCAGTGTTCATTTATTTACACTTATACACACACAACACTCATCTACTCATTGTTGAGTTAAGGGTTGAATTGTCCATCCTTGTTCTATTCTCTGTCACTATTTTTCGAACCATGCTGAACTCTGATGATGCATTGATGTGTGGCACGCACAAAAGTGTTTTCATCAAATGCATTAGATGGCAGTATTGTCCTGTTTAAGAGTGTCACAACATTGCTGTTTACGGCAGACGAACTGCTTTACGGTATACAAAAACGTGACTGCTGTTGTTGTGTGTTGTTGCCGCGCTGGGAGGACGTTAATGAAACTGCCTAACAATAAACCCACATAAGAAACCAAGAACTCGCCCTCCATCATTCTACAGTTATAACGTGATTGGGCAGGTATGCTGGTTATATTGTGGGTTAGCGGACTCAGATCCTCATGGACCTGAGTCCGCCTGAATTTCGGGAGATTTTCGGGAGAAAATTTGTCCCGGGAGGTTTTCGGGAGAGGCGCTGAATTTCGGGAGTCTCCCGGAAAATCCGGGAGGGTTGGCAAGTATGACATACGCCCATAAATAACACTTTTCAAAATAAAAGCAGCACAGTTGTATTGCGCGCACGACATAGATGTTTTTTCAACTTTATTTTGTAATTTGTGATTGCAGCTGTTCACATTCACTCACAATCACGCACGCGCATACCTCCACACGGAAGTAATACAAATAACGCTTTTCAAAACAAAAGCAGCACCGTTGTATTGCACACTCGACATAGATACTTTTTAAAATGTATTTTGTAATTTATGATTGGCCTCACGCGGGCCGGACAGCGACGCACAAAGGGCCGGATGTGGCCCGCGGGCCGCAGAACGCCCAGGTCTGCACTAACCCCTCCTTCACAGTGCTGCCAGTCATATAATTCAGTAAAAAAAAAAAAGTTAATTCCCTTTTTTGAGATGATCTGTTTAGTTTTACCGTGAATAGAGAAGCAAATGTGACAAAAACAAGTTGAAAATAAAAATCTGTAAAACACAAACAATAAAATATGGATATTTGCATTAAAAATTTTACGGCTCAAATTCCTGCACTCCTCCGAGCGCGCCTCTGGATACGCCCACGGGCATTCCGCGGCTGCACTCAATCCGAAATCAACACACCTGACGTTGATGAGGACTCCTCTCCCTTCTTAAGCCAGCGCGTCCTGCGTTCCAGTGCCAGAACGTAGCTACTTGTTTCCATACAGTAAGCCTACACGTCTCTAGCTCCTTTTCCATGTGCATTCGCTCTCTCTGTTTCCCCTCCTCTGTGCTCATTGTGTCATGTCCTGTGTCGTCGTCCCGCAGCTCCCTTCTGTTTTCCGGCTTCGAGCTGTGTGTCTCGTCACCCCAGATTCCCCCTGGACTTCTTGCAGCCTTCCCGGCATACTTGCCAACCCTCCCGATTTTCCCGGGAGACTCCGGAATTTCAGTGCCCCTCCCTCATGTCACACTGAGGGTGGCCGTATAAACAACTTTAACACTGTTACAAATACGCGCCACACTGTGAACCCACACCAAACAAGAATGACAAACACATTTCGGGAGAACATCTGCACCGTAACACAACATAAACACAACAGAACAAATACCCAGAATCCCTTGCAGCACTAACTCTTCTGGGATGCTACAATATACACCCCCCGCTAACCACTACACCCCCCCCCCACCCTCCAACCCCGCCCACCTCAACCTCTTCATGCTCTCTCAGGGAGAGCATGTCCCAAATTCCAAGTTGCTGTTTTGAGGCATGTTAAAAAAAATAATGCACTTTGTGACTTCAATAATAAATATGGCAGTGCCATGTTGGCATTTTTTTTCCATAACTTGAGTTGATTTATTTTGTAAAACCTTGTTACATTGTTTAATGCATCCAGCGGGGCGTCACAACAAAATTAGGCATAATAATGTGTTAATTCCACGACTGTATATATCGGTATCGGTTGATGTCGGAATCGGTAATTAAGAGTTGGACAATCGGATATTGGCAAAAAAGCCATTATCGTCTGTATCTTTGATTATTGTGACGATTTGGACATTTCAAGTGCAATTAATTTGAACTTTTAAATGAGGTGGTCAGATTGAATTGGTGTTTATGCGTGTATGGATTAACTCGCTGGAATATAAAGACAATATAACATACATCCATAAACGTGGATGCATATGCAAAAGTGCAATACAATAATCTATGTATTTATATCTGCACCTTATTGCTTTTATCCTGCACTACAATGAGCTAATGCAACAAAATTGTGTTCTTATTTGTACTGTAAAGTTCGAATTTGAATGACACTAAAAGGAAGTCTAAGTCTAAGTATGTCTTGCATTGCTCTACTTCTTTACATGGTGTTTTATTTGACAATTGATTGTAGTCTTTCTTTGTAATTACAGTTTCACACTTTTTGTTATATTCAATTCCTGGTTCAATACAACACGTGCCTGTTCCTTGGAGGAAGTGATTTAATGGAGAGTTTAGCTGGCTGTAAATCCCAATATAGGACACCGGGTCACATTGGGTGTAACAGTAGATGTACAGTATTTACACAGAAATATTAAAGGGGAACATTATCACAATTTCAGAAGGGTTAAAACCATTAAAAATCAGTTCCCAGTGGCTTATTTTATTTTTTGAAGTTTTTTTCAAAATTTTACCCATCACACAATATCCCTAAAAAAAGCTTCAAAGTGCCTGATTTTAACCATCGTTATATACACCCGTCCATTTTCCTGTGACGTCACATAGTGATGCCGATACAAACAAACATGGCGGATAGAACAGCAAGCTATAGCGACATTAGCTCGGATTCAGACTCGGATTTCAGCAGCTTAAGCGATTCAACAGATTACGCATGTATTGAAACGGATGGTTGTAGTGTGGAGGCAGGTAGCGAAAACAAAATTGAAGAAGAAACTGAAGCTATTGAGCCATATCGGTTTGAACCGTATGCAAGCGAAACCGACGAAAACGACACGACAAAGAAAGCGAGGACGAATTCGGCAATCGCCTTCTAACCAACGATTGGTATGTGTTTGTTTGGCATTAAAGGAAACTAACAACTATGAACTAGGTTTACAGCATATGAAATACATTTGGCAACAACATGCACTTTGAGAGTGCAGACAGCCCAGTTTTCATCAATTAAAATATTCTGTAGACATACCCTCATCCGCTCTCTTTTCCTGGGGGTCTGACGGCAGATTTCTTTGACTTTATCGTTGGAAATGCATCTGCTTTGAGTGTCGCAGGATATCCACACATTCTTGCCATCTCTGTCGTAGCATAGCTTTCGTCGGTAAAGTGTGCGGAACAAACGTCCAATTTCTTGCCACTTTGGCATCTTTGGGCCACTGGTGCAACTTGAATCCGTCCCTGTTGGTGTTGTTACACCCTCCGACAACACACCGACGAGGCATGATGTCTCCAAGGTACGGAAAACAGTCGTGTGACGTCACATAGTGATGCCAACACAAACAAACATGGCGGGTAGAACAGCAAGGTATAGCGACATTAGCTCGGATTCAGACTCGGATTTCAGCGGCTTAAGCGAAATTGAAGAAGAAATTGAAGCTATCGAGCCATATCGGTTTGAACCGTATGCAAGCGAAACCGACGAAAACGACACGACAGCCAGCGACACGGGAGAAAGCGAGGACAAATTCGGCGATCGCCTTCTAACCAACGATTGGTATGTGTTTGTTTTCAAGTGTTGTAATATTTTTAAGCTAAATTATTGGTAAACACTGTTTATGTATAATAATTTACGTAAAACCGCGAGTAATGAATACAGTTTTCATCTATTAATATATTCTGTAGACATACCCTCATCCGCTCTCTTTTCCTAAAAGCTGATCTGTCCAGTTTTGAAGTTGATGTCAGCAGGCCAGGGAAGCTAGGGTCGATATTCTTCTCTTGATCATCTTCGGTGGCATACGGGACGGTAGAAGCGGTGTGAGCCAAGACATCCAGGGGGTTTAGCTCGCTCGTCTGCGGGAACAAACTGCCGCCATTGCTTGCCGTGCTACCGAGGTCCTTTGTCCCTGAATGGCTCACACACTCCGGCAGATTCAATGGGGGTCTGGCGGAAGATTTCTTTGACTTTATCGTTGGAAATGCATCTGCTTTGAGTGTCGCAGGATATCCACACATTCTTGCCATCTCTGTCGTAGCATAGCTTTCGTCGGTAAAGTGTGCGGAACAAACGACTGACCATTTCGTCGGCTTTCCCCACAGCCTCGTATTTTGAACAAATTTCGTCCAATTTCTTGCCACTTTGGCATCTTTGGGCCACTGGTGCAACTTGAATCCGTCCCTGTTGGTGTTGTTACACCCTCCGACGAGGCATGATGTCTCCAAGGTACGGAAAACAGTCGAAAAAAACGGAAAATAACAGAGCTGATTTGACTCGGTGTTTGTAATGTGTTTGAGGAAATGGCGGATTGCTTCCCGATGTGACGTCATCGCTCCGAGGGCGAATAATAAAAAGGCGTTCAATTCGCCAAACTTCACCCATTTAGAGTTCGGAAATCGGTTAAAAAAATATATGGTCTTTTTTCTGCAACATCAAGGTATATATTGACGCTTACATAGGTCTGGTGATAATGTTCCCCTTTAAGTACTCAGCCAGACTTCGAAGCAGCGACTCAAGCCGCTCACTGGGCCTCGACGACCACATTGTTTGAGGATAAATGCAAAATGGTAGGGATTTAAGAGGACCAAAGGTAAATCACATCAAATATTCACTATTTGCTCTGTTACATGCCGTAAAAGCAGTCATTAACATGCCATTTGTGTCAATAATCTCCACCCGAGTGAACCAAATGCTACAGGAATGCTAACAGGCTAACTAACGCTCAATGTGTTGCGTTTGTGTTTTTGCCGCAAAATAAACACTGACATTTATTATTTATACATTATAATATAGAGCTGAAATGGACCATAAAAATTCTCATGAATTCTTTATCTACTGAGGGTATGTTTCCCTGACTGTTGGACACAATGGACACAAGCCTGACTTTTCATGTCAAATTTAGTACACTTTTTTTTTTGTAAATGAAACATTTGGCATGGAAAATATAAAAAAAAAGATTATTAAATAATTTTTGGAACCTTTAAAAGGTACATCCATCCATCCATTTTCTACCGCTTATTTCCTTCGGTTCCATATGTAATGTGGCCAGAAATGGTACTTCAATCACGGTCAACATTCTGTAGTCCCCTCCCTCTCTCCATGACTGAGGTTGGCAGATACGCGGCCGATTCCGAATCCTACTCCAAGGAGCTTCAAATGGCAATCGACGACTCCTACGCTGGACGTTTCTCTTGTTTATGCTTCTTGCAAGATGGTTTACAAAGTAATTACGCCACATTTTACTGATGTCGATTAGCCAAATGTATTTGTAAAGTTACGCAGCAATATTTTCGTCGGGAGTCGGGGCAGATTGTTGGCATTACCCTGCTAAAATGTCTAGTTTGAACGCACGGACTAACATCGAAATAATTATATATATAATATACAGTCAAGAAAATAAGTATTTGAACACCCTGCTATTTTGCAAGATCTCCCACTTAGAAATCATGGAGGGGTCTGAAATGTTCATGGTAGGTGCATGTCCACTGTATGAGAGATAACCTAAAAGGAAAAATCCAGAAATCACAATCTATGATTTTTTAACAATTTATTTGTGTGATGAAGCTGAAAATAAGTATTTGAACACCAACATTAATATTTGGTAGAGTAGCCTTTGTTTGCAATTACAGAGGTCAAACGTTTCCTGTAGTTCTTCACCAGGTTTGCACAGACTGCAGGAGGGATTTTGGCCCACTCCTCCACACAGATCTTCTCTAGATCAGTCAGGTTTCTGGGCTGTCGCTGAGTAACACTAATACACCCCCATACCATGGGGGTGTATATCCCAGGAAGAAGGCTTTGCGGAAATCTTTTATTTATAGATCTTTATCGCTCTGGAATAACCTGCCTCAAATTCTCACCGGCATTGAAAGTAAACAAGTTTTTAAAAAGAGAGTAATATTTTATCTGAGTCAATAAATTAGTCTGCTCGTTGATGATTTGTTTGGTTTTATATTGTGTAGTTATATTTATATGGTAATTATTATTCTGTGACTGTAAATTGTTTGCTTGCTTTCTTATTGATGCTTTTATTTATTTTTTTTTTTCTGTATTGTGTAGTTATAATTATATGCTATAGTAATTATTATTCTGTGACTGTAAATTGTTTGCTTGTTTTCTTATTGATGCTTTTATTTATTTATTTTTTTCTGTATTGTGTAGTTATAATTATATGCTTTTACTTGTAATTGTATTGAATTGTGGACCCCAGGAAGACTAGTGGGTTGTTGAGGCAACCAGCTAATGGGAATCCTTAATAAAAATCAAACCATCACAGATGCTGGCTTTTCAACTTTGCGCCTATAACAATCCGGATGGTTCTTTTCCTCTTTGGTCCGGAGGAAACCACGTCCAGTTTCCAAAAACAATTTGAAATGTGGACTCGTCAGACCACAGAACACTTTTCCACTTTGTATCAGTCCATCTTAGATGAGCTCAGGCCCAGCGAAGCCGACGGCGTTTTTGGGTGTTGTTGAGAAACGGTTTTCGCCTTGCATAGGAGAGTTTTAACTTGCACTTACAGATGTAGCGACCAACTGTAGTTACTGACAGTGGGTTTCTGAAGTGTTCCTGAGCCCATGTGGTGATATCCTTTACACACTGATGTCGCTTGTTGATGCAGTACAGCCTGAGGGATCGAAGGTCACGGGCTTAGCTGCTTACGTGCAGTGATTTCTCCAGATTCTCTGAACCCTTTGATGATATTAAGGTAGATGGTGAAATCCCTAAATTCCTTGCAATAGCTCGTTGAGAAATGTTTTTCTTAAACTGTTCAACAATTTGCTCACGCATTTGTTAACAAAGTGGTGACCCTCACCCCATCCTTGTTTGTGAATGACTGAGCATTTCATGGAATCTACTTTTATACCCAATCATGGCACCCACCTGTTCCCAATTTGCCTGTTCACCTGTGGGATGTTCCAAATAAGTGTTTGATGAGCATTCCTCAACTTTATCAGTATTTATTGCCACCTTTCCCAACTTCTTTGTCACGTGTTGCTGGCATCAAATTCTGAAGTTAATGATTATTTGCCAAAAAAAAATGTTTATCAGTTTGAACATCAAATATGTTGTCTTTGTAGCATATTCAACTGAATATGGGTTGAAAATGATTTGCAAATCATTGTATTCCATTTATATTTACATCCAACACAATTTCCCAATTCATATGGAAACGGGGTTTGTAAATGGAAAAGGGGTAAGATTAAATAAGGTCTGCTTTTTCCTACCCATTTTCGGACATGTTATAATGCCAAACTGGAAATATCGATCACATTGTAACTTTATGCATGTTCGAAATAAAACTTAAACCATAAACCACATCGTTTTGTATCGTACTGCTTAGGTTTTTTTTTTTTTTTTTTTACATACACTTTAGTAAAATAAATTACCTAATATTATTTACATGGAATCTATGTAGTATTATACAGCCTATATGAGCCTGATTTATATAAACTACCCTGAACTAGGAAATGTTGTGGAAACACAAACCAAACAGGTCCACAGGAACTAAACGTTCCTGAACTTTTGGTGCAAAAGGGCGTATTGTCACCTTAAATCACAAGTGGATGGCTAGAATGCGGTTACTTTGAACAAAAAAATATTCACCTTGTAGTTGTTTTAAACTATCCTGCTCTTAGGTCAAACGCTGTAGTTTGTCCCTTTGTGCTGCTGTCACACAGATCCAGAATGGATTAGGAGGGATTGAGTGTGCAAATGAAAAAAAAGGGTAACAGCAATACATCTGTTTAACATGGATGGCGTGTGCAGACTGCAGTGAACAAACCTGGCTTTAAGCCCTCTTTGTGTGTTTGCATGTATTTTTCAAAAAGTGTGTGTGTGAGAGAGAGAGAGACAGAGAGATACTGTAGCCAGTGTGAGAGTGAAAGAGAGACAGAGTTTCAGAATTTATAATGTAAGTCGCACAGGGCGACTTACATTATAAATTCAAAATGTAATTTAATTCTCTGACCTCCACATTTTTGTTTCCACTTCCAGGGATAAAATATGAAACTACAGATTAAAAGGTTGAAATGCAAGTGGTCACAAATATCATCACACAAAAGGTTCTATAATAGACAATGAATACTCGCATCTTTGGGCCACTGGTGCAACTTGAATCCGTCCCTGTTGGTGTTGTTACACCCTCCGACAACACACCCACGAGGCATGATGTCTCCAAGGTACGGAAAACAGTCGAAAAAACGGAAAATAACAGAGCTATTTGACTCGTGTTTGAGAAAATGGCTGATTGCTTCCCGATGTGATGTCACGTTGTGACGTCATCGCTCCGAGAGCGAATAATAGAAAGGCGTTTAATTCGCCAAAATTCACCCATTTAGAGTTCGGAAATCGGTTAAAAAAATATACAGTCTTTTTTCTGCAACATCAAGGTATATATTGACGCTTACATAGGTCTGGTGATAATGTTCCCCTTTAACATTGGTGCAATCAGTCTCTGACTGAAGGCGCTTTTTCGATCACATCTAGGACATGGAAAAGCATCAAATCTTAAAATATGAGAGCATCTTTTCCCTCCGTCACCTGTTGGACTGGTGGTAGCTAAGTACGAACCACAGAGCCACCTTTATTAATCAGTTGGTTTAGTCCTTTCCTGTCTGCACTGGGTAGGCATTTTACCCAACATGCCAACTACTGTAAATATGAATGTGTCAGTTATGTTTTGAGGTCACAGAGATGTCCCGTTTGCCAGAGGAAAAAAGTAGCGAGTGCATCAAAAGACCGATGGTAAGAAGACATAAAGGCCTTAAACCCAATGTAACATATGAGACCTCTCCAGATTTGAATAGAAGCCTCTCCAGAATTGAATAGAAGACTCTCCTCTTGACAACGTTGAGATATGAACTGTCTGTCAAAACCTCAGAGACGGCACGTAGTTTGCACGATCTGCAAAACAATTTCCCCTTATGCCAATAGGACTTTTAGATACTACAAGTTTTACTGGAGGCGAAAAATAAAAGATGTACAGGGCAGCTAAAAATAACTGGGAATCCCACAGGTAACCACGAGAAGGCAGCTCGGTGGTCAGCCACTGCCAAATACTGACAGAAGGTGAGGCAGATCCCAAAGAGTCAGCTGAACGGCAAAAATAATAACCAGAATAGGAATGTCCCGATCCGATATTTGGATCGGATCGGCTGCCGATATTTGCCAAAAATTGCGTATCGGCAAGGCATGGGAAAATGCCAATCCAGATCCAGTTTAAAAAAAAACTCCGGTCCGTGTTTTCAACGCACCGATTTAAATAATACATTCCACTTTTCTGCTGCTCCGTAATTTCCGTTCCGCATTTTCCAGCACACCTTCAACACATCCACAGGTCTGTGAATTCTCACGCAGTTGCTTTTAGCTGCTGGCATTACCTTCTCACTCTTTCCTGTGTCTCCCTCTCACAGACAGCAAGTGCACCTTCTTACACACGTCACATACTGTCACGACATACGTCACATACTGTCACGTCATACGTCACATACGTATACGTCCTCCCCGAGCAGAGAGTTAGCAGCATGGTTAACGTTAGCTGTGATGCTAGCGCAGCCGTGCGAGCAACGCTCCTTCTAAGGTGCTCGCCTGTGCAATTGCGCACTGTTTAAACGTCCTCTGCGCATAGCAAATCTATGCCACGCACAAAATCAAATAAAAAAATAAGCGCATAACAATTTTCGACACACGGACACGACAGAGAAAACAGTTTTCGTCATCATTGTTCAAATATTGTAACGTCTGTCGAGACGCTTATCTCCATTCGGTGCCACGTCCACACCATCAAAATGCCGAGGCAAAAATTTCCACATCAACACCGTATGAAAAAATTAGTGATTTTTTTAGTTGTGATTTCCTTCTCTACATGAAAGTTTAAAAGTAGCATATATTAATGCAGTATGAAGAAGAATGTTTTAATGTAGACATGCAAGCCTTGAAAGAAAATTTTGAAAATCAAGACTACATTTCCTGCAAATGGGTGCATTTCTACCCTATATTTTAACTTTAGATTTATTCTCATATCAAACTCTTTTGGCTGTCTTTTTGACACTTACATCCGGCGCCCCCCTCCACACCCTGGATTATAAATAATGTAAATAATTCAATGTGATTATCTTGTGTGATGACTGTATTATGATGATAGTATATATCTGATAGTATATATCTGTATCATGAATCAATTTAAGTGGACCCCGACTTAAACAAGTTGAAAAACTTATTGGGGTGTTACCATTTAGTGGTCAATTGTATGGAATATGTACTTCACTGTGCAACCTACTAATAAAAGTCTCAATCAATCAATCAAAACACATAGAATCATCATACTGATGTGATTATATGCATCAAGTGTTCATTCAAGGCTAAGGCAAAATATCGAGATATATATTGTGTATCGCAATATGGCCTTAAAATATCGCAATATTAAAAAAAGGCCATATCGCCCAGCCCTAGTTCAATGATGCCATTTCTGTTTGTCATGTATAATTTTGTCTATTTTGTGTTTATCCTTGAATAAACAGGTCAGTTTCTTGTTACCAACCATTGTGTATTATTCAAACTCCCCTAATTCAGCTGGCTAGTTGTTATCAAGAGTACTAAAACCCTTTTCAACATGATTCTGACAACTAAGTAGGCTAAATAACTTTAAACTTTAATACATGCTCGGATAGGCCAGTATCGGTATCGGTCAGTATCGGTATCGGATCGGAAATGCAAAAACAATATCGGTATCGGATCGGAAGTGCAAAAACCTGGATCGGGACATCCCTAAATGGAACAAATGCAAGTCACTTACAGTATAGTAGAACAACAAAGCTCTGAGCAATGCATAGAGGGATCTATCCAAAGTCCAGCATCCTAAGGTTATACCCAAAGTGATAAAAGGGGGCCAAGGACTAATGGGCGTCTAAGAACAGAACCCAGGAAAAACAAAAAGCTTTCAAGAACATCAAGAAAATGGCCCCCAAGGGTGACCTGGTAAGTGAATGGCACAGGTAACAGAAGCCCAGTAAGATACTCAATCAACAAGACAATACACAATCTTTAATTAGGCTACCTTCAAAATCCAGGTGAATTTAGATTTTTCTGACTTCATGTCACCTGTATGTTGAGTTTTTCATGCCAATTTAGATTTGTAAAAATCCGACCATAGCCATTTTCTTATATGGGTATAAATCGAATGAATGCAATGCGACTGCTATCTGAAATCAAATCAGCGGCACTTTTACACTCACGTTCTTTCATATCATGGCAAGTTCTGTCCATCTCCAGCTATAACCTAAAGCTAGCGAGTAAGACCGGATGTTTTGGGCAGATTGTACGGGATTCATTGTGGCAGGAAGGCTTGTAACTCAGTTTTGTTGCTTACAAGTTAAAGCATAACATTTAGAAGAGAGACAGCGCTTATCTCATAACACTTTTAAGTGTGGGCACTCTTAAGTTGAGGCCCCACTGTAATATAAAGAAAATAAACATTGAAAATTCTTAATACACAAAATAATCAAACATTCCTATTTATTCATATAATGCACTCATAATCAGTGTTGGGTTAGTTACTGAAAACCAGTAACTAGTTACAGTTACTAGTTACTTTATTTCAAAAGTAACTCAGTTACTAACTCAGTTACTTACACCAAAAAGTAATGCGTTACTGTGAAAAGTAACTATTTAGTTACTTCTTTTTTTCTTCTTTTTTTTTTAAAGCTCCCATTAATGCCCTTTTTGCCTTCATTTCAGTACTGGAGAATAATACAATCTGTTGATCAACTTGACATACATTTTTATTTTCCTTTGAACATAATTAATGAAAAACAGTGCAACATAAAAAGGCATTCCTCCTTTCTTTAAACTTGGACCAATGACCATGAATAAAAAGCAAGTTAAAGTGCAACATAAGAAGGCACATCATCTTCCTTGAAACATAAAGCCTGACATCTGGAGTGATGCTGCTGTCTTGCACACTTGGAGCCATGGATTGTAGAATCCTTGTTTTCAGTGGCAGGATTATTGACACAGATGGTGAAGTTTCAGTGCTCAGTAGAGATGGAACACTTTTGAGGGGTTTAAGCACCTGGAGGACCTCACCTGCCACTCTCACATCATCATCAGACAGGGTGACATTTGTCTTCAGGGTGTTGTGGGTCAATGCAGAGTATATAGCTGCCTGCTGCTCCAACATATCATAAGTGGAGTTCCACCTCGTTGGGACATCATGTATGAGCAGGCAGCTTTAGCATTTCTTGCTTTGTCTTAAGCACATGAGCAGCTGTTGTGCTTGGGTGGAAGTAAGAAACCTTCCTGATCCTCCCAAAGAGGCGCTCCATCCAATTGACTGAGATTCCCTTCTGTGATGCCAAATTCACTACATGTGCAAAGCACCTATCTGTGGTCCCAGTCCTGCCTCATTCTCTGTAATTATTTGATTTTTGGCATTATCACGTGTGACTGGGATATCTTTATCTTCCATTCCTCCACTGCTTGTGTCAGCACCTGCGCAAGGTGACTCTCGTAGAGGGGGCGTGTCTTCTCATCTCCCAGTCTGCTGTGATGAAGTGAGCGCTTATAGTTCCGCTGGACGTCCACCCGTCTGTCATGAGCGCAACAGATGATGCTCGGGATAGTTCATCCACAACTTTTTTCTTCTCCTGCTCATAAAGATCTGGCACAATCTTATTGCTGAAGTGGGTGCGCGACGGGATGTCGTAACGTGGTTCAAGCACGTTCAGCATGTGTTTAAAACCCTCGTTTTGCACAACCGAGTCTGCACTTATAAACACACCGATTCAATGGCGGGGGCGTTCAAGCTCCTCCGTTACTCCGCTCGCCATGACCACGCTGTGTGTGGACTGAACGTGCCAACAACTTTTTTTTTTGTTTCATATATCAAACCGCGGATCAGTTGTGTGCCTCATCCCCTCCCCACACCCACACCCACACACACATAGACCGCGCCTCTTTTCTTCTCTCCGGCTTGTGACAGAGGAAGATTCAGAAGAACGACACCGCAGCGCTTCTGTTTCTAGCCGATACTACATCAAAAGTAACGTAAAATAACGCAGTAACGCATCATGTAGTAACGGTAACTAAATTACTGAATAAAAAAAATAACGCGTTAGATTACTAGTTACTTTGTAACGCGTTAGTCCCAACACTGCTCATAATCAACAACTTGAGTACAGCCACTGTTCACAAGATGAGGCATTCAAACGTACAGCACAACTATGTTTAAAATCAATATAAAACCGTTGTTTTTAATTTTTATTTACGTAACCCACTATGGGAACCTAGGTTGCACATTATATACATACCATGGTGGTTTCAGCAATGGAACCAAAGCTGTTGATGAAAATGTTACAGGAAACATTCACTGGAGGACCTGCAAAGGGATAATCACAACCATTACATACTATTCTAGCATACAAAACTCTACAATTTAAGCAGCCAGTATTTTCTGCTACATTCACGTTGAAATCGAGAGTAGTTAGTGTTTGTATGGAAATGAGAAATGACTGAAATCACTGTTTTAGATTTTGGAATCTCTTGAAAAAAACATTTTGTTAATAATTTCCATGTTATTTTTTTTACAAAATCAATTATTTCCTCTGTCACTGCAGTACAAAACTTCAAGTCATCAATTCCCTGTTGCTTTTATCACACAAATTATAATATTTGTTCATCTCCTTGCAATATTCTGATCGCTATGAAGTGTATATTTTATTGATCAGGGAACACCTGTATTTTGTCCAATTGTTCTGGGAAAGCACGGTGGAAGAGGGGTTAGTGCATCTGCCTCACAATACGAAGGTCCTGAGTAGTCTTGGGTTCAATCCCGGGCTCGGGATCTTTCTGTGTGGGGTTTGCATGTTCTCCCCGTGACTGCGTGGGTTCCCTCCGGGTACTCCGGCTTCCTCCCACTTCCAAAGTCATGCACCTGGGGATAAGTTGATTGGCAACACTAAATTGGCCCTAGTGTGTGAATGTGAGTGTGAATGTTGTCTGTCTATCTGTGTTGGCCCTGTGATAAGGTGGCGACTTGTCCAGGGTGTACCCCGCCTTCCGCCCGATTGTAGCTGAGATAGGCTCCAGCGCCCCCCGCGACCCCAAAGGGAATAAGCGGTAGAAAATGGATGGGATGGATGGATGGATGTTAATTATTTTCTAAATATTTTTCCAATGACTCTGGGGCCCTAGCACCAAGGCTGTGGTCTTCTTAAAGAGGAACTGCACTTTTTTGGGAATTTTGCCTATCGTTCACAATCATTATGAAAGACATGACAATGGGTGTTTTTTTGCGTTCTAAATATTAAATGCGATGAAAAATCCACGTACAAGGGAGCCTTTAGGAGCCGCTCTATTCAGCCAATAAAGCCCTTAAAAACATCCAAACACCTCCAGTGAGGTTTTATATACATGATGTAAGTATATATATGTAATGTAGTAACGGGCACATTTACAATAACATTTAATATTTATGTAGTTTGATCATTTTAAGCATTGTTTGCTTTTTCCCCCCCCCTTCATCTGTGATTATTACTTACTGCAGACTTTAAGGGGAACATTATCACAATTTCAGAAGGGTTAAAACCATTAAAAATCAGTTCCCAGTGGCTTATTTTATTTTTCAAAGTTTTTTTCAAAATTTTACCCATCACGCAATATCCCTAAAAAAAAGCTTCAAAGTGCCTGATTTTAACCATCGTTATATACACCCGTCCATTTTCCTGTGACGTCACATAGTGATGCCAATACAAACAAACATGGCGCATAGAACAGCAAGGTATAGCGACATTAGCTCGGATTCAGACTCGGATTTCAGCGGCTTAAGCGATTCAACAGATTACGCATGTATTGAAACGGATGGTTGTAGTGTGGAGGCAGGTAGCGAAAACGAAATTGAAGAAGAAACTGAAGCTA
Organism: Nerophis lumbriciformis; assembly: GCF_033978685.3. Taxonomy (NCBI): domain Eukaryota; kingdom Metazoa; phylum Chordata; class Actinopteri; order Syngnathiformes; family Syngnathidae; genus Nerophis; species Nerophis lumbriciformis. Next base: position 45,744,827 of record NC_084563.2, read on the forward strand.
TTGAGCCATATCGGTTTGAACCGTATGCAACTGAAACCGACGAAAACGACACGACAGCCAGCGACACGGGAGAAAGCGAGGAGGAATTCGGCGATCGCCTTCTAACCAACGATTGGTATGTGTTTGTTTGGCATTAAAAGAAACTAACAACTATGAACTAGGTTTACAGCATATGAAATACATTTGGCAACAACATGCACTTTGAGAGTACAGACAGCCCAGTTTTCATCAATTAATATATTCAGTAGACATACCCTCATCCGCTCGGAGATTTCTTTGACTTTTTGCATCTGCTTTGAGTGTCGCAGGATATCCACACATTATTGCCATCTCTGTCGTAGCATAGCTTTCGTCGGTAAAGTGTGCGGAACAAACGTCCAACTTCTTGCCACTGGTGCAACTTGAATCCGTCCCTGTTGGTGTTGTTACACCCTCCGACAACACACCGACGAGGCATGATGTCTCCAAGGTACGGAAAACAGTCGAAAAAACGGAAAATAACAGAGCTGATTTGACTCGGTGTTTGTAATGTGTTTGAGAAAATGGCGGATTGCTTCCCGATGGGACGTCACAACGAGAGCGAATAATAGAAAGGCGTTTAATTCGCCAAAATTCACCCATTTAGAGTTCGGAAATCGGTTAAAAAAATATATGGTCTTTTTTCTGCAACATCAAGGTATATATTGACACTTACATAGGTCTGGTGATAATGTTCCCCTTTAAATGAGAGCCAACAGACATAGTAAAACATATCTTACTGTGCAATGTCTGCTGCCATTAGAATGCCGACTGCTTGGATGTTCATATATTCGCATTTAAATGAAAAATGACCATAATCCTCACAAAGAAACGGGGCGGGGGGCCCGGTACCAAGTGACTTTTCGTGTCATTCTCGCCATATCCGGGTCCTTAATGGCTGTCAAAGTCTACCAACTTGTCGGCATACGTCCTCAGACTTCTTCTGTCCAGGTGATATGCATGATTTATGATCTAAAATAAACTACAGGGAGCAAGGAAGCGAGAAAACACCTCGCCAGTCGATCATGTCGAAATTGTACACAGGCTTGTGATCACAGCGTCGCTACAAAAGAGTTTTTCTGTGTTAGCGCTTATAACAATATCACTAATACTTGGTTAATATTCAAATCACGAAATGTAAATGGAGTATCTTTGGCGGTTTTTGAATGGTTATTAATTGGATTTTAATGGCGAAATAGATGACCTCCCTTTGGCTCCGCTGTATTTACAAGTTAGAATGCATCATCAAAAAACATTTGTAGTCATGTTTTTTTATAAAGATTGTGAAAAATAGGCAAAATTCCCCAAAAATTGCAATCAACTTTTTTTTTCCAAGTGAGACTTGATAAGAGAATCGATAAAATACCGACTCGATCATTCCCATTCCTAATAAAGGGTTAACTGGGTTTCTTACTTTAGTATTAATGATATCCATCCCTTATGCGCAAAATGCTCCTCTCTATGTTATGACACACTTTATCAAATTACATTTTTGTACATTATTGATGGTTTATAGAATTGTGACATGATAGTGGTGGTATTAAGAGGTGGATTAAGTTGGTTAAATACCCAAGTATGAAATGCACTGCATGCCACTGGGTTAAAAGCATACAGTATACATGTAGACAATTCATGAATATGGTTTTTCATGCATGATTACCATATTTTTCGGACTATAAGTCGCAGTTTTTTGCATAGTTTGGCCGGGGGTGCGACTTCTACTCAGGAGCGACTTATGTGTGAAATTATTAACACATTACCGTAAAATATCAAATAATATTATTTAGCTCATTCACGTAAGAGACTAGACCAGGGGTCGGCAACCTTTACCACTCAAAGAGCCATTTTGACCCGTTTCCACAAATTAAAGAAAACAATGGGAGCCACAAAACTCTTTTGAAATTTAAAATGAAATAACACTACATACAAAGTTTTTTTTTGCTTTGTGCTATGTATAAACCAGGGGTCTCAGACATGCGGCACGCACCTTAATATGGAAATGTAATGTTAGTGTGGCCCGCAAGTTTTATATGAAGGGCACTTGACAGCGTCACACTTGCCAACCCTCCCGATTTTTCCGGTAGACTCCCGAATTTCAGGGAAACTATTCTCTCGAATGTATGCTGATTTTCACCCAAACAACAATAATATGGGCGTGCCGTGATGTCACTACCTTTAGCGCCCTCTACGGCTTGAACAAACAGCTTGCCAGCCCAGTTACATGTTATATGAGGCTTCCGCAGACACACATAAGTGAATGCCAAGCATACTTGGTTAACAGCCATACAGATCACACTGAGGGTGGCGATATAAACAACTTTAACACTCTTCCTAATATGCGCTACACTGTGAACCCACACCAAACAAGAATGACAAACACATTTCGGGAGAACATCCGCACCGTAACACAACAGAACAAATACCCAGAATCCCATGCATCCCTAACTCTTCCGGGCTACTTTATACACCCCCGCTACTACCAAAGCCCGCCACCCCAACCTTGCCCCCCCCACACATCAACAACACCCTCACACCCCCCGTGCGTAGATTGAGGTGGGCGGGGTTTGGTGGTAGCAGGGTGTGTAATGTAGCCCGGAAGAGTTAGGGATGCATGGGATTCTGGGTATTTGTTCTGTTGTGTTTATGTTGTGTTACGGTGTGGATGTTCTCCCGAAATGTGTTTGTCATTCTTGTTTGGTGTGGGTTCACAGTGTGGCGCATATTTGTAACAGTGTTATAGTTGTTTATACTGCCACCATCAGTGTGATCTGTATGTCTGTTGAACAAGTATGCCTTGCTGTCACTTAGTGTGTGAGCAGACGCCGCATACAAAATGTGACTCGGCCGGCACGCTGTTTCTTAGGTGAAAAAGCGGACGCGACGACATGTTGTAGAGGACGCAAAATGCAGTGCCATCACGGCACGCCCTAGATTTTATTGTCCGGGTGAAAATCGGAGAATGTTTGCCCTGGGAGAGGCAGTGAAATCCGGAAGTCTCCCGGAAAAATCGGGAGGGTTGGCAAGAATGCAGCTGAGCCGCATCAGAGTGGTCAAAGAGCCGCATGCGGCTCCGGAGCTGCGGATTGCCGACCCCTGGACTAGACGTATAAGATTTCATGGGATTTAGCGATTAGGAGTGACAGATTGTTTGGTAAACGTATAGCATGTTGTATATGTTATAGTTATTTGAATGACTCTTACCATAATATGTTACGTTAACATACCAGTTGGTTATTTATGCCTCATATAACGTACACTTATTCAGCCTGTTGTTCACTATTCTTTATTTATTTTAAATTGCCTTTCAAATGTCTATTCTTGGTGTTGGCTTTTATCAAATAAATTTCCCCAAAAAACGCGACTTATACTCCAGTGCGACGTATATCTGTATTTTTCCTTCTTTATTATGCATTTTCGGCCAGACTTATACTCCGAAAAAATACGGTAGTTCATTGTCCAAGTAGATCAGTTGACTAATACCTTTAAAGTTTGGTCTTATTCTGGCATCATATCCAGATGTTCTTCCCATCAGTTTGTCCAGGAAGTCAGAGGGAGACATTGGGGCTTGTCGAGTTCTCGCAGCATTGTCACCCTCCTTGCACCGGCCAACACTGTTAAAGACACAATATAACACACACTTAACATTTTGTTATCTTAGCACAATATTGAGCTTAAAGGGGAACATTATCACCAGACCTATGTAAGCGTCAATATATACCTTGATGTTGCAGAAAAAAGACCATATATTTTTTTAACCGATTTCCGAACTCTAAATGGGTGAATTTTGGCGAATTAAACGCCTTTCTATTATTCGCTCTCGGAGCGATGACGTCACAACGTGAAGCAATCCGTCACATCGGGAAGCAATCCGCCATTTTCTCAAACACATTACAAACACCGAGTCAAATCAGCTCTGTTATTTTCCGTTTTTTCGACTGTTTTCCGTACCTTGGAGACATCATGCCTCGTCGGTGTGTTGTCGGAGGGTGTAACAACACCAACAGGGACGGATTCAAGTTGCACCAGTGGCCTGGTGAAGCTTAACAATGCTGTTGCTAACGACGTCATTGAATCTAACTTAGCTACGGACCTCGACAAAGCTATGATAAAAACATTAGCTCTCCACCTACGCCAGCCCTCATCTGCTCATCAACACCGAAGCTCACCTGCGTTCCAGCGATCGACGGAGCGACGAAGGACTTCACCCGATCATCGATGCGGTCGGCAGCTAGCGTCGGATAAGGCGTCTGCTATCCAAGTCAAAGTCCTCCTGGTTGTGTTACTGTAGCCAGACGCTAATACTTCGATCGCATCTACAGCTTTCTTCTTTGCAGTCTCCATTGTTCATTAAACAAATTGCAAAAGATTCACCAACACAGATGTCCAGAATACTGTGGAATTTTGCGATGAAAACTGAGCTTTTTGTATTGGATACAATGGCGTCCCAATACTTCCGTTTCAACCATCGACGTCACGCGCATACGTCATCATACCTAGACGTTTTCAACCGGAAGTTTCGCAGGAAATTTAAAATTGCACTTTATAAGTTAACCTGGCCGTATTGGCATGTGTTGCAATGTTAAGATTTCATCATTGTTATATAAACTATTAGACTGCGTGGTCGGTAGTAGTGGGTTTCAGTAGGCCTTTAAACGTGTGGACAATGCTGAAGAAACAAGTCCATGTCAGAAAACCAACACATTTAGCTGAACTACACCAATTTTGTGAAGAGGACTGATCAAAAATTCAAGCAGAAGCTTGTGGATGGCTACCAAAAGCGCCTTATTGCAGGTAAACTTGCCAAGGGACATGTAAGCAAATATTAACATTGCTGTATGTATACTTTTGACCCAGCACATTTGCTCACATTTTCAGTAGACCCATAATAAATTCATAAAAGAACCAAACTTCATGAACGTGTTTTGTGACCAACAAATATGTGCTCCAATCACTCTATCACAAAAAAAATAAGAGTTGTAGAAATGATTGGAAAGTCAAGACAGCCATGACATTATGTTCTTTACAAGTGAAAGTAAACTTTTGACCACGACTCTATGTAAATGTGTACATGTGTAAAGGCGTATAGGTGAATAAATGTCAGTGTATACGTGGGCCAGAGGCTTCTGGAATATTCCCACATTTTTACCACCCATTTTCACAATTCTGGAGAAGTAATAAAAAATGGATGGATGGGTGTTAAAAAAATACTTGAAATATGCGAGTAATGGGAGTCACCATTGTAGCCTTGAAAGCCCTGTAAAACATCTTCAAAACCTTAAATCAACATTTTATACACACAGTGCAAGTCTATAAATAATGTAGTAAAAGACACGTTCATAACAATATGTTCAATATTTACCATATTTTGATCATTTTAATAATTTCCAGGCCTGATTTATTCCGCGCATTGATTTCTGTTTCCATAGCAGCGCACGTTTGAGTTCTGGCAACATGTGTGTTCCTACTTACGGAATCAAAAAAGTGTGTTTTTTTTAATCATGGCAGACTTGGTAACAGACTACAAAGACAACTATTTTTACACAAATGAGGATTTACAACGTACTGCTGCTTATAAAAGCAAGCACAAAGGAAGAATGATACGTTGGAGCAGACGGGAGCCGGGAGAGGGGGATGAAAGCGATTTTGTTGCGTTAAATATGGAACTTGGAGCCAAGCTATTTTGACATAAATAGATTGCTCACCCAAAATGAACAGAAAACGTCCCCGGCCAGCTGGACCAGATGAACAACTGTCCATCAAGTTGTAAGATCAATGTACGAATAGGACAGCAGCCGCAACTTATGAAGCTTTTTCTCTTTTATTTTATTTTTTTTTAAACAGCCTCAAGTCGTCTCCTTACTCTTTCAGCTCAGAACAGCAGCACACTTCCCCCCCTTCACAATAACAGTGCTGTGCACAACATCTGGTCTGACTGCACAAAATAAAGGTTTAAAAAAAAAAAAACTTTATACAAGCATAATGTGCTTAAATCACTTATTGATACATTTACAAAATGTTTATGCTTTGACATAAAATATTGGCCAAATTTTTCAAAGATGTATTGCACCAATAAATGAGGATTTTTGCATTTAATTAACAAACATCTTATATTGTATTGTATTTATGAGACAAAAAGCACACGCTCTTTGGTCGTAAAATAAATGTAAAAGGTAAAAAAAAAAAGTAATCTTTTTTTTTTTACAGGAAAAATTTTGTTTTATTGTTTTGTTTTTTCATATTGCTATCTCAATTTATTGTTGTTACTACTATTATTATTTTACTGGTTGTTGTTTATTCATTACAAACAGTGCTTGTAAAATTATTTTAAAGTAATTAAATCATATTTACTCATTACTTTGCCAGGAAAATAATTGAATTACTAAAGTAATTACTGTTTAAAAAATTAAAATAGCAATTATTACTAGAGATGTCCGATAATGGCTTTTTTGCCGATATCTGATATTCCGATATTGTCCGACTCTTAATTACCGATTCCGATACTAACCGATACCGATGCATACACTTGTGGAATTAACACATTATTATGCCTAATTTTGTTCTGATGCCCGCTGGATGCATTAAACAATGTAACAAGGTACTCCAAAATAAATCAACTCAAGTTATGGAAAAAAAATGCCAACATGGCACTGCCATATTTATTATTGAAGTCACAAAGTGCATTATTTTTTTTAACATGACACAAAACAGCTGAGAGAGCATGAGGAGGTTGAGGTGGACGGGGTTAGGGGGGTGGGGGGGATTGATGTGGAGTGGGGTGAGTAGGGGGTAGCGGGGGGTGTATATTGTAGCGTCCAGGAAGAGTTAGTGCTACAAGGGGTTCTGGGTATTTGTTCTGTTGGGTTTATGTTGTGTTACGGTGCGGATGTTCTCCCGAAATGTGTTTGTCATTCTTGTTTGGTGTGGGTTCACAGTGTGGCGCATATTTGTAACAGTGTTAAAGTTGTTTATACGGCCACTCTCAGTGTGACCTGTATGGCTATTGACCAAGTATGCCTTGCATGCACTTGTGTGTGTGTGAAAAGCTGTAGATATTATGTGATTGGGACGGCACACAAAAGCTGTGCCTTAAAGGTTTATTGGCGCTCTGTACTTCTCCTTACGTCCGTGTACCACTCCGTACAGCGGCGTATTAAAAAGTCATACATTTTACTTTTTGAATACGATAATTTCCGATATTACATTTTAAAATATTTATCGGCCGATAATATCGGCAGTCCGATATTATCAGACATCTCTAATTATTACGTAAAATAAAATAAAAAATTATAATAAAAAAAAAACTTACATGTGTGCGCCTTTAAAAGGCAGTACCTGTTGCCAAGTGACGTATAACTAAACAAAGAGATGAGCTGAATCTAATCTAATCATTACACTTTGACAACAGATGTTCATCCAAAACCCGAAAAGTCAACCTCAAACTAGCAGGACGGTTTGGAGGGGGACAAGTGGGCCTGGGTAGTGTTCAGTGGCGCCGAGACACAGCATAACCCAGGCTTTATAAGTGTATCAAAAATAAAAATTATTGTGGGCGTCTCAATGACTAGTGGTTATTTTCTTTTCATAGGCGGTCTCAAAATGTAACCTCCACGAACAGCAGGCATCCACTGTATTATCAAACATTTTATAACAAATATTATTTTTGGTATGTAAAGTAAAATGAGTGCAGTGTTCAGAGGGCTGTTTTAGTAAAAAGGCCTAAAAAAAAAAATAGCATACTATCCCCATCGGACAAGAAAACCTGAAAATGCTTCTTGAGGCATACAACAGCTTATCAGACAAAACCAGCAGACACCATCACTAAAAAATTAAAGAGAGACAAGGGCAAGCATGTAATGCATTATGCAGTTTTTTTTCCCAAACATCCCTCTTTTACAATAACAGCTTTTACTAAAACTTACAATTGGATTTAAAAAAAATGCTTACTAAAAAAAAAAGGAGTCATTGGACCAAAACGTCCAACAAAGTCAAAAAAGGTGATTAAAAGATTAGCAAAAGTTAAACTTTATATAAAACAGTTTATAGTTATCAATATATAGTGCTATTAACTGCTCCTATACACTGCATTAATACTAATGATTTTGTTTCCAATCTGATACCGGATAATATTCAGGCTAGTACCGGTCCGATACCGATACTTTGTGCAAATATACCTAATGTGTCTGGTAAAATTAAAAAGAAATAGTGCATTTCGAGTGTTGCTGCTCTTGTGGAATCGTCTTCAAATGATATAAAATCACAGGGTGAAACAAATGGTGGTGTTATTCTGCACTGAATGGGTTATCTTATTTATGTTCAACTTTATATTAGTTGTCTCCAAATAGCTTACAATAAACGGGTACACTTGCTTTTTTATAATACTGATTGACTCATTTTAATTGACAGTAATTTTCTAAAATAAACAAATGAAAAACTGAAAGACATTTTAAAACAAGCTATGAGTGCACTTTAGTGCATGATGTCAATAAGATGACATATCAAAACAACACTAAATTAAAATGCACTTTTTGTACAGAATGCCACTACAATAGTTTAAAACAAATAAAGTGCACTTTTGTGCAAGATATTTCAATAACTGTCAAATAAAAATGAGCTGCATAATAGGAAATCAAATAGTGTATGTCCTTCGCTGTGTGGTAGGTTCCTACGGACGTTATCTCCTTCTGTTGTTGACTATTTTTTTCATACGGTGTTGATGTGGAAATGGTTGCCTCGGCATTTTGTTGGTGTGGCACCGAACGGAGATGTTGACATGCAGAGTTTCAAACACTTCACCCTCTAGCGGGTGGCTTTACAAATGATGCTACATTAGCAGTGGTGCTACTTTTTGGAGCAACGCTTTTGCCCCACACTTGACAAATTACGGTTGTCTGTTCGACATATTCCCGCTTGAAGCCAAACCACCACCAGACGATGGACCCCCGTGCTGTTTTTCTTGGGAATTAATTCTTCCTTCATTTGTTACCAGATTCGCACCTTCTTTCTCTCGTATTACCGCTCGCACCAGAGCTAACGTTACCCATGCCGCTACCTCTCTGCTCTGCGAGGGCTTATACGTATGTGACGTATGTAAGAAGGTGCGCTTGTTTTATGTCTCTGTGAGAAGGAGAGACTAGAAAGAGTGGGAAGAGCCTGTAGTGTAATGCCCGCAGCTAAAAGCAACTGCGTGAGAACGTATACCCCAATATCACGATATAGTCATTTTCTATATCATACAGAGACAAACCCGCGATATATCGAGTATATCGATATATCGCCCAGCCCTACATGGAAGTTAGAGCTACTTTTCTGTTAATTGTAACGTCGCTACTTAACAATTAAATATGCTATCTGTGTTGGCCCTGCAATGAGGTGGCAACTTTTCCAGGGTGTAGCCCGCCTTCCACCCGAATGCAGCTGGAATAGGCTCCAGCCACCCCCGCAACCCCGAAAGGGACAAGTGGTAGAAAATGGTTGGATGGATTAAAGGCCTACTGAAACCCACTACTACCGATCATGCAGTCTGATAGTTTATATATCAATGATGAAATCTTAACATTGCAACACATGCCAATACAACCGGGTTAGCTTACTTAAGTGCAATTTTAAATTTCGCGCGAAATATCCTGCTGAAAACGTCTCGGTATGATGACGCCGGCACGTGACGTCACAGATTGTAGAGGACATTCTGGGACAGCATGGTGGCCAGCTATTAAGTCGTCTGTTTTCATCGCAAAATTCCACAGTATTCTGGTGAATCTTTTGCAATTTGTTCAATGAACAATGGAGACAGCAAAGAAGAAAGCTGTAGGTGGGAAGCGGTGTATTGCGGCCGGTGGCTGCAGCAACACAAACACAGCCGGTGTTTCATTGTTTACATTCCCGGAAGATGACAATCAAGCTTTACCATTGGCCTGTGGAGAACTGGGACAACAGAGACTCTTACCAGGAGGACTTTAAGTTGGATATGCAGACGCGGTACCGTGAGTACGCATGCAGCTGCGGCTTCCAAACATTTGATCGCTTGCCCGTACGTGCGTGCCGCTATGTGCATGTCACGTACGTAACTTTGGGGACTTTGGGGAAATATATGTGCTGTATGAACTTTGGGGAGGTGAACGGTACTTTGGGCTGTGGGATTGAGTGTGTTGTGCAGGTGTTTGAGTTGTATTGGCGGGTTATATGGACGGGAGGGGGGAAGTGTTTGTTATGCGGGATTAATTTGTGGCATATTAAATATAAGCCTGGTTGTGTTGTGGCTAATAGAGTACATATATGTCTTGTGTTTATTTACTGTTTTAGTCATTCCCAGCTGAATATCAGGTCCCACCCGCCTCTCACAGCATCTTCCCTATCTGAATCGCTCCCACTGCCCTCTAGTCCTTCACTCTCACTTTCCTCATCCACAAATCTTTCATCCTCGCTCAAATTAATGGGGAAATCGTTACTTTCTCGATCCGAATCGCTCTCGCTGCTGGTGGCCATGATTGTAAACAATGTGCAGATGTGAGGAGCTCCACAACCTGTGACGTCACGCTACTCATCTGCTACTTCCGGTACAGGCAAGGCTTTTTTATCAGCGACCAAAAGTTGCGAAATTTATCGTCGATGTTCTCTACTAAATTCTTTCAGCAAAAATATGGCAATATCGCGAAATGATCAAGTATGACACATAGAATGGACCTGCTATCCCCGTTTAAATCAGAAAATCGCATTTCAGTAGGCCTTTAAGGGAGCTATCATGTTTTGAAGTTCACTTTCTAAAATGCAGGGAACACATTTCTCTATTGTCTTTATCAGGACAACATAATAATCCAGGACATAAAAGCAATTTATTTTAGAACTTCAAAAATGTGTAGCCCCCTTAATATTTGGCCTATTACAATGGTTAAAGTACAATTGAAAAGCTTGTTCCTATGTATTTGAAATGGTTCCGTTCTTATTTAGAAATTTAGCATTTGATTTTTTTGTCACAGATGTCAGTGCTTCTCAAATTGTACGAGAAGGAAGAAGAACATTTTATGCTGCGCCCCTCACCCCCACAACTATAAATACTATCATTTGCCTATAAAATTGTTATAAGTACACCCAGGGCCGGCCCGTGGCATAGGCCGTATAGGCAAATGCTAAGGGCGCCGTCCATCAGGGGGCGCCATGCCAGTGCCACAAATGTTGGAGAAAAAAAAAAGTTGGTACTATTATTTCTAAATACAAAAAATAATCCCTCGTTAATTAAAATGCAAAGTAAAGCCTATATAATAGAAATATTATTTGTTACAACATTACGCCCCCCCCCCCCACGGTGCGCCCCCTCCCTTCCCATATCATGACTCTTTTTGGACGTCACCACATCAAAAAATCAACACAAGATGTCAAAACGGCCAAAACTGTCAGGTGCCCAGGGAAGAAAAAAGAGAAAAGAAGAGGAGGAGAAACGAGAAAAGACACAGAGGTAGCAGGTAGGTAACGTTAACCTACATGAAATTATTTGTCTGTTACAGAATGTGATAGTAGCTGTCTTTTTAGCATTAGGCTAATGTTACATGATTCGGCAATTGCTAATCAATAAATAGCTAGTTCTGTTTTAACGTCGGGTTAATATTGTGGAGGGGGGTAAATTGTTATGGAAAATAATAATGTAACGTTAGGTAATTACAGTACTCCCACCTTACATTCCTCAGGGACATTTGTATTAGATCTTTTAAGCAGGTGTTTTTTGTTTACATTGTTATTGCCTTCTGGTTAGCTAATGTTTGCCCTGCAGGTAATAGTCACTTTTCCACCCCTTTATATATTAGGTATAGTTGTAAGCCTAGTTGTTAAAGTGCACATCATTAATGTTAATTAAGCAATATGTATGTAAAAAATATTGTATTTCATATATTCATTTTTTATTTTTTGCATTCATTTATTTATTCATATTTTTTTAATCTTGTTAACTATTCTGATTGTTAATTTGCTTTCTTTAAGTAAAAAAAAGGTCAAATACAAAGCTATTCGGTTTCTTGTGAGTATATACACTTCACTGCCGATGTGGGGGGGCGCTACCTAAAATCTTGCCTAGGGCGCCAGATTGGTTAGGGCCGGGCCTGAGTACACCTCTGCATAACATCGGATCACTTTTAAAATTAAACAAAACACCACACCGGTCTTTCCTCGTCTCCCACCGTAGTCGCAGTGAAGCCAAGCGGTACATACACTTTGTCATATTGTAGTAGGGGCAAAAGAGACATGTTCCCGTATTGCATCGGGCGAGCCCGCTTCACTGTTTCATATTTTGGGGTTTTCCTCAGCTAAACTCAGAAACAAATCTGAAATCATTGTCTTCGGCCCACAGAAGCAAATATAAACTATTAGTCAACTTGAGATCCTCTGCCTGAATCCTAATAATCAGGTTAGAAATCTAGGGGTAATAATGGACTCAGACTTGACATTTAACAGCAATAACATCAGCACCTTTCTCACCACCACAAAAAACATTGCCACAATCAGAGGAATAATGTCTAAATCAGACTTAGAAAGACTAGTCCATGGTATATGGTAATCGGGTTGTATAGCGCTTTTCTACCTTCAAGCGCGTTGACACTATTTCTAACCACTATTTCCAACCACGACCAGGAACAAGGGCGAAGTGTCTTGCCCAAGGAAACAACAGACGTGACTAGGATGGTAGAAGCCGGGGATCTAACCAGCAACTCAGGTTGCTGGCACGGCCGCCCTCCCAATTGAGCCACGCCGTCCACTCCCATGACTTTGTCTCCAACACGTTAAGACTACTGTAATGGCCTTCTCACTGGGCTCTCTAAACAAGCTGTAAAGCAGCTACAGTGCATCCAAAATGCTGCTGCTCGAGTCCTGACCAGAACCAGGAAATACGACCATATTAGTCCAGTGTTTAGGTCACTGCACTGGCTTCCAGCTGCTCAGAAAATAAGGCTTTAAAACAACCCTCTCCCCTCCCTGACAGACATTTACACCTCCCGCTGCCTCAGCAGAGCTACCAACATTATTAAGGACAGCTCCCACCCTGGCTTTGACCTGTTTGACCAGCTGCCCTCAGGAAGGCACTACAGGGTCATCAGGTCTAAGACAAACAGACTCAAGAACAGTTTTTTCCCCCTAAAACCATAACCACAGTGAACTCTCATACATACTTGCCAACCTTGAGACCTCCGATTTCGGGGGGTGGGGGGGGGCGTGCTTAAGAGGGGAGGAGTATATTTACAGCTAGAATTCACCAAGTCAAGTATTTCATATATATATATATAAATATAAATATATATATCTAAGAAATACTTGGCTTTCAGTGAATTCTAGCTAGCTATATATATATATATATATATATATATATATATATATATATATATATATATATATATATATATATATATATATATATATATATATATATATACATACATATATATATATACATATATACATATAAATAAAAGAAATACTTGAATTTCAGTGTTAATTTATTTACACATATACACGCACATAACACTCATCTACTCATTGTTGAGTTAAGGGTTGAATTGTCCATCCTTGTTCTATTCTCTGTCACTATTTTTCTAACCATGCTGAACACCCTCTCTGATGATGCATTGATGTGTGGCACGCACAAAAGTGCTTTCATCAAATGCATTAGAGACTGGAATCTTCCATCTCTCCCTAGCATGGCCCAAAACCGGTCGATCATTGCTTCCTGAGGAAGATCTTCAGGGCCAAGCACTTGATAGTCCACTACTTCTTCCCGGAGGCTATCCAGGTCCAATCACAGCTGCGGCTTGGAATTTACAAGCTGTTATGAGAGTAGCGTATGTGTGTGTGTGGCCCTTTAATAGGTGAACATGTGAGGTGAGTGACGTCAGTGAGTGTGTGGGCGAGAGAAGAGAGGGAGCGGTAGCGTCAGTGCGGGCGGGACTAGTTTGTTTTGTGTTGGATTGGCTGTGTGCAAGCAATCAATAAAGCAAGATTTGCAACTAATCGCCGGACTCAGGCAGGAAAGGTGCAACAAAGCGTATTTCTTCATCTTACGTGGCGTCACCATGGCTGTATCTTTCTTGTTCTTCTGCTTCGTCTCCTTGTTGTGTGCGCGATTGTGCACTGCACTCTCTAAAAGCCGTATATGTTATTGATGTTATAGATGGCAGTATTGTCCTGTTTAAGAGTGTCACAACATTGCTGTTTACGGCAGACGAACTGCTTTACGGTAGACAAAAAACGTGACTGCTGCTGTTGTGTGTTGTTACCGCGCTGGGAGGACGTTAATGAAACTGCCTAACAATAAACCCACATAAGAAACCAAGAACTCGCCCTCCATCATTCTACAGTTATAATGTGATTGGGCAGGGACACTGTTTAAATCGCTGGAAAGCGGACTCAGGTCCGCATGGAGCTGGAGGGGGCGTGGCCTCCAGCTCCACCTGAATTTCGGGAGATTTTCAGGAGAAAATTTCAGTTTTCGGGAGAGGCGCTGAATTTCGGGAGTCTCCCGGAAAATCCGGGAGGGTTGGCAAGTATGCTCATAGGCACTGATTTTATAGTTTAGCACCTCTCTGTGTGAAATTTTTACTTTCCACCCATAGTCTGACAAATATGCAGATATAGTATATAGTGTACCGTATTTCTCAGACTATAAGTCGCAGTTTTTTTTTCATAGTTTGGTCGGGCTCCAGTGCGACTTATATATGTTTTTTTCCTTTTTTATTATGTATTTTCGGCAGGTGCGACTTATACTCCGGTGCGACTTATACTCCAAAAAATACGGTATATATAGTATATAGTTGTTCGGCAGCTGCACGGCCGCAGAGATAAAGGCGCTCTAGAGGGTCGTAAACACCGCCCAAAAGATCATCGGATGCCCCCTCTCCTCCCTGGCTGACCTGTACAGCTCTCGCTGTCTCAGAAAAGCACAGAGCACCCTGAAAGACCCATTCCACCCTGGGCACTGCCACCTAGAACTGCTACCCTCGGGCTATAGGGCAGTGGTCCCCAACCTTTTTGTAACTGCGGACCGGTCAACGCTTGAAAGTTTGTCCCACGGACCAGGGGGGGTATGTTTTTTGTTTTGGTTTTATTTGTCATAAAAAAATACAATCATGTGTGCTTACGGACTGTATCCCTGCAGACTGTATTGATCTATATTGATATGTAAGGCAGGAACCAGAAATATTAGTAACAGAAAGAAACAACCTTTTTGTGTGAATTCGTATGAATGAGTGTAAATGGGGGTGGGAGGTTTTTTGGGTTGGTGCACTAATTGTAAGTGTTTCTTGTGTTTTTTATGTTGATTTAATTAAAAATAAAAAAATAAAAAAATAATAATAATAATAATAATAATAATAATTTCTTGTGTGGCCCGGTACCAATCGATCCACGGCCCGGTGGTTGAGGACCACTGCTATAGGGTGCTAAAAGCGGGCCCAAAAAAAGCAGTTTTTACCCAAGAGCCATAGTAGCATTAAACAGGCCCTGAGTGAACACAATGTGTCCGTCATGTCCTCATGTCTTTTATTTTTCGGACTATAATGTGCAATAATGTTGGACTGTGCAATATATCCCAAATGGCCTCTTGATAAGTGCAATAATACTGGACTGTGAAACAGAATAATGTGCAATAACCTGTCACCTTACACCTCTGTCACTTATATTATATTATATATATATATATATATATATATATATATATATATATATATATATATATATATATATATATAAATAAATACGGCGTGGCGAAGTTGGTAGAGTGGCCGTGCCAGCAATCGGAGGGTTGCTGGTTACTGGGGTTCAATCCCCACCTTCTACCATCCTAGTCACTTTCGTTGTGTCCTTGGGCAAGACACTTAACCCCTTGCTCCTGATGGCTGCTGGTTAGCGCCTTGCATGGCAGCTCCCGCCATCAGTGTGTGAATGTGTGAATGTGGAAATAGTGTCAAAGCGCTTTGAGTACCTTGAAGGTAAAAAAGCGCTATACAAGTATAACCCAATTATTTATCATTCATATATATATATATATATATATATATATATATATATACACATACATACATACATATATATATATATATATAGATGTGTGTGTGTGTGTGTGTGTATATGTATGTGTAGCAGCATGGCTAAAGTTAGCTGTGATGCTAGCGCAGCCGTGCGAGTGGTAATACGAGAGAGAGAAGGTGCGAATCTGGTAACCAGTGAAGGAACCATCGTCTGGCGGTGGTTTGGCTTCAAGTGGGAATATGTCGAACAGACAACCGTAATTTGTCAAGTGTGGGGCAAATGTGTTGCTATAAAATATAAAATATATGTAGCATCATTTGAAAAGTCACCTGCTAGAGAATGAAGAGTGCTTACTCCGCATGTCAACATTTCCAGATCAACACCGTATGGAAAAAAATAGTGATTTTTTTTAGTTGTTATTTCTTTCTCTGCATGAAAGTTTAAAAGGAGCATATATTAATGCAGTATGAAGAAGAATGTTTTAATGTAGACACATAGAATCATCAGACTGCTGTGATTATATGCATCAAGTGTTCATTCAAGGCTAAGGCAAAATATCGAGAAATATATCGTGTATCGCGATATTAAAAAAAGGCCATACCGCCCAGCCCGAGCAGGAAATATAAGATTTTCTTTTCCGCCCGAATGCAGCTGAGATAGGCTCCAGCGACCCCAAAAAGGGACAAGCGGTAAAACAATGGATGGATGGATGGATGTTCCTTCTCAAGCATAGGTGTGTAAATATGTGTTTTGTTGTTAGAGTTTAATTGTCTATTGATCAAAAATGCACATCAATGGAGGAGATAAATAAAAAATGAATGAATGAATGAATGAATGAGTCATTTTGAAGTGCAACTTCATCATTGGAGCATTCACACGCAATCCCTTCAGAAATTGCTCATCTATTAATATAATATTATTCAAAAAATATATTTATAAAATACTATAAACTATTTACAATATCGAGATATATATCGTGTATCGCGATATTAAAAAAAAGGCTATATCGCCCAGCCCTAGCAGGAAATATAAGATTTTCTTTTCCGCCCGAATGCAGCTGAGATAGGCTCCAGCGACCCCAAAAAGGGACAAGCGGTAAAAAAATGGATGGATGGATGGATGTTCCTTCTCAAGCATAGATGTGTAAATATGTGTTTTGTTGTTAGAGTTTAATTGTCTATTGATCAAAAATGCACATCAATGAAGGAGATAAATAAAAAATGAATAAATGAATGAATGAGTCATTTTGAAGTGCAACTTCAGCATTGGAACATTCACACGCAATACCTTCAGAAATTGCACATCTAGTAATATAATATTATTCCAAAAAAATATCTATACAATACTATAAACTATTTACAATATCGGCTGAGCTCTTTTATTATTATTGATTGATTGATTGGAACTTTTATTAGTAGCTTGCACAGTACAGTACAATTGACCAGTCAATGGTAACACCCCACTAAGTTTTTCAACTTGTTTAAATCGGGGGTCCACGTTAATCAATTCATGGTGAATTGTGTGGGTTATTGTTAATGTTTGAACTATGTAACGGTCCTAACTTGTTTTTGTGTTGGTGAATATAGTGAACGCTCACCTGAGAAAAAGCGATGCTCTCCAGACAAGAAAGAAGACGCCAACAGAGTATTTTTTCCTCCTCATCGCTCCCCCGGCTCCGTTTTTGTTCCTTGGCTGGCGATTAGAGCGTCGAGCCCGGTGAACAGCGCTTGGAAGACGCTCCAGAGAGAGGACGAGCAAAAGACATTGTTTCGTTCACTCACATGACGGGCTCAAAAACACGAAAAGGAGAATGTTAGGGAAGTGACTCAAACACGAAAGGTCGGCGAACAAGTCCCGCCCACATCGCTGGATTGCGAAGATTGACAGGCGAGTGAGCCAATCACCTGCAAGGGTTTTTTTTATATCCGCCCCCAGCTGAGTCGCATCTGAAATTAGAAGCCCAGTGAACTGTGGCAAATTCAACAGCCACCAATGCATCATCTCCTGTGTCCCTCAAGCTCTCCATCCGGCTGCACTGATATCTTCCTCCTGTTCTTTCCTCCATCTGGCTCAGACACACTTTCTCATTCTGCACCGATGGGCATGGTCACGTAGAGACTCGCGTGCTTTGGAGTTCTGGGTCGAAAAAGGAGCCAACGTTTATCCTGGTTCGCCGTATGTGACCCGAGTAAACTTTGGGGGGTTAAAGTTAAAGGTATAGTCACACGCACACTAGGTGTGGTGAAATTAACCTCTGCATTTGACCCATCCCCTTGTTCCACCCCCTGGGAGGTGAGGGGAGCAGTGAGCAGCAGCGGTGGCTGCGCTCGGGAATCATTTTGGTGAAATAGTCTCATTCGTTTGTGGTGGATTGTGCAGTTAAATCAGAATCAGAATCAGAAATACTGTATTAATCACCTCCAAGTCCGAGTCCATGGTTCTCGCCTGGAAAAGGGGGTGTACAACAATGGTCAGTCCCACCCTGAATTCAATTGACTGTCTTTGTAGTTGGGCTACAAAGACAGACGCTGTATATAATCGACGGGCCAGCTCTAGTGTTAATATGATATCACCTCGAGGGCCAAGTGAAATTACACGGCGGGCCAATTTTGGCCCGCGGGCCAGAGTTAGACACGCATGCCTTAAACGATGGTTTAGTGTGGCTGACACGATGCTTAGGCTAAATAATCATTCGTTTAAGGGGTTATCCGGCTTAGTGTAGACAAAGCCTAAGCCTGGGCCCCTGGAGAGGGGGTCCAGACTGAGGCCGTGTCATTGCTGGTTTTACGAGCAGAGGAGCATGTTCGGCAGCGCACAATCACGGAGTACTTACAAGCAGACACAGTGTGTAGACAGAAAAGGGAGACAAACGCATTTTGGCTTAAAAACTAACGATAACGGTGAAGTTATAACACTGAAACGCCCTCAGGAAGAGGTGCTTTAAGAAATGGCTAGGTACAGGACCGTATCTAGTCGATACTACTATGATTACATCAATATTTTTTGGCATCACAACATCTTTTCGTTTAAAAAAAAATGTATATTATGTTTATAAACTCAGGAAATACATTCCTGGACACATGAGGACTTTGAATATGACCAATGTATGATCCTATAACTACTTGGTATCGGATTGATACCCGAATTTGTGGTATCATCCAAAACTAATGTAAAGCATCCAAACAACAAAATAATAAGTGATTATTACATTTTAACAGAAGTGTAGATAGAACATGTTAATAGATAAATAAGTAAATGAACAAGTAGATTAGTAATTAATTGTCTACAATTGTTCTTAATAATTTTGACAAAATAATACCGTAATTTCCGCACTATAAGGCGCACCGGATTATAAGGCGCACCTTCAATGAATGGCATATTTCAAAACTTTGTTCATATATAAGGCGCACCGGATTGCAAGGCGCACCGCATTATAAGGTGCATAGAATAGACGCTACAGTAGAGGCTGGCGTTACGTTTTGCATCCATTAGATCAGGGGTGTCAAACTCAAATACAGAGTGGGCCAAAATGTAAAACTGAACAAAGCCGCGGGCCAAGGTTGAACAAATGAACCTTTTAATAGGGACCCAAACAAGTTTTGCATTAAATATTGAACAAGCAAGGCTTATATAACTTTATAGTGACATGCAAAATTGAGTTTCAAATAATAATAATAATAATTTAAAAATATCAATGGCAAATCAAATACAATTTAAATACAAATTGAATGCCTCTTTTCTATTTGCAGCCTTCTGAGGTAAATATCAACATTAACTTTTTCCACGGGCTAATAAATTTGAAAATAAAATAACAATGAATAAAACAACCATTCAGGACTTTAAACCGCTCAGTTTGCAACACACTGATCTAATCTGATACCTGCCATCTTTTCTTGGATGCTAGTTCATTAATGTCGGGGCTCAGGCTTTGAGCTGAGGCAACCTTCATTATCCAACCAAGGTGTTCATCAGTCATTATATCTCGTCCACCCGGACCACAGTCTTGGGGGCGTGCCTTAAATGCACTGCCTTTAACGTACTCTACGAGCTATCGTCACGTCCGCTTTTCATCCATTCTTACATCGTTCCGACCCAGTCACAAGATATGTGCGGCTTCTGTACGCACACACGAGTGAATGCAACGCATACTTCATCAACAGCAATACAGGTTACACTGAGGGTAGCCAAATAAAAAACTTTAAGACGGTTAGAAATATACGTCACACTGTGAATCCACACCAAACAAGAATGACAAACACATTTCGGGAGAACATCCGCACCGTAACACAACATAAACACAACAGAACAAATAACCAGAATCCTTTGCAGCACTAACTCTTCCGGGACGCTACAATATACACCCCCGCTACCACCAAACCCCCACCCACCCACACACACACACCTTGTAGCGTCCCGGAAGAGTTAGTCCTGCAAAGGGTTCTGGGTATTTGTTCTGTTGTGTTTATGTTAACAGTGGTAAAGTTTTTTATTTGGCTACCCTCAGTGTAACCTGTATCGCTGTCGATGAATTATACGTCGCATTCAATTGTGTGTGCGTGAAAAAGCCGCACATGTTATGTGACTGGGCCAGCACTCGTTGGACTGGCTGAATATATATATATATATATATATATATATATATATATATATATATATATATATATATATATATATATATATATATATATATATATATATATATACACATATGTATATTTATATATACTGTATATATATATACACATACACACATATATACACACACACTAATATATATATATATACACAAACACACACACATGTATGTATGTGTGTGTGTATATATATATATATATATATTTATATATATATATATATATATATATATATCTACACATATATCTGCACACTTTGATTCCAAAGAAATAGCCATTTTTGAAGGACCAATAATGACTTGTACGCTATGGCGTGTTTGCTTACATGCTATGTACATTGCGTAAGTTGTTTACGTAAGTGAGTAAAAAAATAAAGCTAGCATAGATCCACACTGACTTTTGTCTCCTCTACTTAACAGCCATAAAATGATTAGAACCCTCCTAAATATATTGCACTGTCTATATACCCCAAAAGGCACAAGCGGTAGAAAAGGGATGGGTGGATGGATGTCTATATAGTGTATATACACATTATATTACTGTTATTTCTTTTCACGTAAAAAAACTTCATTTTTAAGGTCTGTCGGCTTTTCTTTTCTTTTTTACAAAGTAGTAGTAATAGCGACTTACTTGTTCATTTATGAAAATATTAAAGTAAAGGAATGAACTTCCTTTGTTTTTACTTTATTGAACTGCGCATACAAGTGACGTTGAGGCCACATTGGGGCCTATGCGCATGTATACGGCAGTCTAATAAAGATCACATTTTACTTGTAATCCAAACGGTCAGCTGGTAAAAATCGGATTTAAAGAAAAATCTGATTTGGTCCACTATGGCTTGCAGTGTAAACGTAGTCTAAGTGGTAACACAGCCTCTGGTGTGGTTGTAGACTCCCAGAATTTGCAATCCTTTTAACCATTTAAACTAAAAACCTATTTACAAATGTTCTACTACTTAAGGTTGTAGGGAGCTGAAGCATATTCCATAGTCTGGTTGTACATCTGTAAATGAACTAAAAAAACAAAAACCAACAGAACCCTAAACCCTAAACAGCAGGCACTCCCGACACAGCGCAGTGTAAGTGGACGTGGAGTGGAGGGAGAAATGACCCTCATTCAAGCCATTCTCCAACTGACAGTGAAATGCTGAACACGTTATATCACACACATGCACAGATAATACAGAAACAGTATCCCTTAGCTCAGGGGTGCTCACACTTTTTCTGCAGGCGAGCTACTTTTCAATTGATCAAGTCGTGGGGATCTACCTCATTCATATGTATAATTTATATTTACTTATTTATGAAATATATGTTTTTGTTAACAACTTAAAGGTGTTTAATGATAATGCAAGCATGTTTAACACATATAGTTAATATTGTTAATAAATTAAAGGAGTTTAATGATAATACAAGCATGTTTAACACATATAGTTAATATTGTTAACAAGTTAAAGGTGTTTAATGATAATACAAGCATGTTTAACACATATAGCTAATATTGTTAACAAGTTAAAGGTGTTTAATGATAATACAAGCATGTTTAACACATATAGATAATATTGTTAACAAGTAAAAGGTGTTTAATGATAATACAAGCATGTTTAACACATATAGTTGATATTGTTAATAAGTTAAAGGTGTTTAAAGATAATGCAAGCATGTTTAACACATATAGTTAATATTGTTAACAAGTTAAAGGTGTTTAATGATAATACAAGCATGTTTAATACATTTTGTTAATATTGTTAACAAGTAAAAGGTGTTTAAAGATAATGCAAGCATGTTTAACACATATAGTTAATATTGTTAACAAGTTAAAGGTGTTTAATGATAATGCAAGCATGTTTAACACAGTTAATATTGTTAATAAATTAAAGGTGTTTAAAGATAATACAAGCATGTTTAACACATATAGTTAATATTGTCAACAAGTTAAAGGTGTTTAAAGATAATACAAGCATGTTAAACACATATAGTTAATATTGTTAACAAGTTAAAGGTGTTTAAAGATAATACAAGCATGTTTAACACATATAGTTAATATTGTTAACAAGTTAAAGGTGTTTAATGATAATGCAAGCATGTTTAACACATAGTTAATATTGTTAATAAATTAAAGGTGTTTAATGATAATACAAGAATGTTTAATACATATAGTTAATATTGTTAACAAGTAAAAGGTGTTTAAAGATAATACAAGCATGTTTAACACATAGAGTTAATATTGGTAATAAGTTAAAGGTGTTTAAAGATAATACGAGCATGTTTAAAACATATAATTAATATTGTTAACAAGTTAAAGGTGTTTAATGATAATACAAGCATGTTTAACACATATAGTTAATATTGGTAATAAGTTAAAGGTGTTTAAAGATAATACAAGCATGTTTAACACATATAGTTAATATTGTTAATAAGTTAAAGGTGTTTAAAGATAATACAAGCATGTTTAACACATATAGTTAATATTGTTAACAAGTTAAAGGTGTTTAATGATAATACAAGCATGTTTAATACATATAGTTAATATTGTTAACAAGTTAAAGGTGTTTAAAGATAATACAAGCATGTTTAACACATATAGTTAATATTGTTAACAAGTTAAAGGTGTGTAATGATAATACAAGCATGTTTAACACATATAATTAATATTGTTAATAAATTAAAGGTGTTTAAAGATAATACAAGCATGTTTAACACATATAGTTAATATTGTCAACAAGTTAAAGGTGTTTAAAGATAATACAAGCATGTTAAACACATATAGTTAATATTGTTAACAAGTTAAAGGTGTTTAAAGATAATACAAGCATGTTTAACACATATAATTAATATTGTTAACAAGTAAAAGGTGTTTAATGATAATACAAGCATGTTTAACACATATAGTTGATATTGTTAATAAGTTAAAGGTGTTTAAAGATAATGCAAGCATGTTTAACACATATAGTTAATATTGTTAACAAGTTAAAGGTGTTTAATGATAATGCAAGCATGTTTAACACAGTTAATATTGTTAATAAATTAAAGGTGTTTAAAGATAATAGAAGCATGTTTAACACATATAGTTAATATTGTCAACAAGTTAAAGGTGTTTAAAGATAATACAAGCATGTTAAACACATATAGTTAATATTGTTAACAAGTTAAAGGTGTTTAAAGATAATACAAGCATGTTTAACACATATAGTTAATATTGTTAACAAGTTAAAGGTGTTTAATGATAATGCAAGCATGTTTAACACATAGTTAATATTGTTAATAAATTAAAGGTGTTTAATGATAATACAAGAATGTTTAATACATATAGTTAATATTGTTAACAAGTAAAAGGTGTTTAAAGATAATACAAGCATGTTTAACACATAGAGTTAATATTGGTAATAAATTAAAGGTGTTTAAAGATAATACGAGCATGTTTAAAACATATAGTTAATATTGTTAACAAGTTAAAGGTGTTTAATGATAATACAAGCATGTTTAACACATATAGTTAATATTGGTAATAAGTTAAAGGTGTTTAAAGATAATACAAGCATGTTTAACACATATAGTTAATATTGTTAATAAGTTAAAGGTGTTTAAAGATAATACAAGCATGTTTAACACATATAGTTAATATTGTTAACAAGTTAAAGGTGTTTAATGATAATACAAGCATGTTTAATACATATAGTTAATATTGTTAACAAGTTAAAGGTGTTTAAAGATAATACAAGCATGTTTAACACATATAGTTAATATTGTTAACAAGTTAAAGGTGTGTAATGATAATACAAGCATGTTTAACACATATAATTAATATTGTTAACAAGTTAAAGGTGTTTAAAGATAATACAAGCATGTTTAACACATATAGTTAATATTGTTAACAAGTTAAAGGTGTTTAATGATAATACAAGCATGTTTAACACATATAGATTCCTTTCTTTCATGAAGACAAGAATATAAGTTGGTGTATTATTTGATTGTGATGACTTGCATTGATTGGAATCAGACAGTAGTGATGATAACACCTGCATTTTCGAATGGAGGAGAAAAAAAGTCCTCCATTCTGTCCAATACCACATGAAAGTGGTTGGTTTTTGGCATCTTATTTGTCCAGCTTCCGTACTCCTTTGTATACACTTTACAAGAAATACATTGTCGGCAAACTCCGTAGCTTGCTAGCTTGTGCACGCCAGCTTTCTGAGACTCTTATTTTGTTAGCGCAACTGTGCAACTGTGCAGTCGGTCTTTGGAGTTTTGACGACAGGTACGGCGCCAGAGTCTGTTGAAATAAAGTGTTTCTCGCCTTCCAGTCGGTAATTTTAATGAGCTGGCAGCAGCCAGCGTCATCTCAAAAGACCCTCGGGTGCCGTGAATGTCAATCAAGTGACAAAAGTGACGTCATAGTGAAGATTTATGATCGCTCATTTTTAGGACTATTTTTTTAATGCCTGGCTGGTGATCGACTGACACACCCTCCGCGATCGAACGGTGGCGTGCACAAGCTAGCAAGCTACGGAGTTTGCCGCCAAGTATTTCTCTTATTTATATATATATAATAAAAAATATATATATATATATATATATATATATATCTGTGATGAGGTGGCGACTTGTCCAGGGTGTACCCCGCCTTCCGCCCGATTGTAGCTGAGATAGGCTCCAGCGACCCCAAAGGGAATAAGCGGTAGAAAATGGATGGATGGATGGATGTATATATATATATATATATATATATATACATAGGTGGATTAATGAACGGGCCTACCGGGCCCAGGCCCAGGGGGCCAGAGCCCCCAAGGGGCCAGGCCAACTTGGCCCCGCGGCCGCGACGCATGCAAAACTACTTTTGCAAAAATAATAATCTTAGGCCCCAAGGGGCCAGGCCAACTTGGCCCCGCGGCCATGATCCATAGAGGGTCAGAGGCCCCAAGGGGCCAGGTCAACTTGGCCCCGCGGCCGCGACCCACAGAGGGCCAGAGGCCCCAAGGGGCCAGGCCAACATGGCCCCGCGGCCATGATCCATAGACGGTCAGAGGCCCCAAGGGGCCAGGTCAACTTGGCCCCGCGGCCACGACCCACAGAGGGTCATAGGCCCCAAAGGGCCAGGGCAACTTGGCCCCGCGGCTGCGACCCACAGAAGGCCAGAGGCCCCAAGGGGCCAGGTCAACTTGGCCCCGCGGCCACGATCCATAGAGGGTAAGAGGCCCCAACGAGCCAGGTCAACTTGGCCCCGCGGCCGCGACCCACAGAGGGCCTGAGGCCCCAAGGGGTCAGGCCAACTTGGCCCCGCGGCCACGATCCATAGAGGGCCAGAGGCCCCGAGGGGTCATGCCAACTTGGCCCCGATCCATAGAGGGTCAGAGGCCCCAAGGGGCCAGGCCAACTTGGCCCCGCGACCACGATCCACAGAGGGCCAGAGGCTCTCAATCATTATTATCAAAGCTAATTCTCAAATTGGATCACACAACCTCACTCACATATTCTTTATCAATTATTAAAGGTTGTTTCTGAATTTTGATCACAGAACTTAATGCAAATATTCTTGATTGATTGGCAAAGCTCATTCTCAAATTTTGATTACACAACCTTACTCTGACAAATTATCATTATCAAAAAGCTCTATCTCGAATTTGGATCACAGAATCTCACTCAAGTATTCTTAGCTGTGCCCCTCCCCCATCCAGTCTTTCATAAACCGGTCTG
Organism: Nerophis lumbriciformis; assembly: GCF_033978685.3. Taxonomy (NCBI): domain Eukaryota; kingdom Metazoa; phylum Chordata; class Actinopteri; order Syngnathiformes; family Syngnathidae; genus Nerophis; species Nerophis lumbriciformis. The sequence goes on from NC_084563.2 coordinate 45,771,177, forward strand.
TTCTTTTAGAATCTCCTCATTTGGTACTTTGAACTCGTGAGTGACTGCTCAAAATGTGGTTTCCTTTCCCTCAGTTCAGACTCAGAGATAATTTGAAATCATTCCACAAGAAGTTTAACGCGCACACACACACACGACACACACACACTTGAGTTGAGCATTACTTGGAAATTCTTATATTTTCCATTTTGCTGTTATTATCAGCATCTTCCCATTTTGTCCTTTTCTTTCAAAAAAGTTTACAGTCTGACATTTGTCACTGCTGTCAGTTAATAACTTTTTGGTCTTTGACCCATTTTGTCATTTTCTCGATTCGATGGTCACTGACCACTCTCTCCTGTCTGGCAGACATCGTTGCTGCCATCATAGCCAGCAAGCTGCCTGCAGATAGCAACATTTTGGTGTCCTTTGTGAAAATATTTAGAAAGTAGACAAAAGTACACAAAGTTGTACAACTATTATTTTATGATCTTTTTTTTTGTTTGTTTGTTTCTCTGTTACTGTGTGTGGCCAATTAAGCGACTTTTGGCCATACCTGGCTGGTGACATTTAGCGACTTTCTGGTTGTTGTTAAAATTAATAATAGCAACAGTTCTCTTCATCTTAATGCAATTTATTGTGTCTGTCTCTCCACATTTTGCCATTAGGTACTTTGAGCTCTTGTTGGTCAGTCACTCTAAGGTACATTGTTGCTGCCATCATAGCTAGCAAGCTGCCTGCAGATAGCGACATTTTGGTGTCCTTTGAGAAATATTAAGAAAGAAGACAAAAGTACAAGACATTGTACGATTACTATCTTTTTAAAAATTATTTGTTTCACTGTCAGTGTGATTGAGCGACTTTACCGCTAGATTTCACGTCTTTTGGCCATACCTGGCTAGCGACTGAAAACATCATTTAGCGACTTTTTGGTTGTGAAGATAAGTGGTAAAAGCAGATCTGCCTGTTGGTCTTCCCACATTTTGCCATTTGGTACTTTGCACTCTTGTTGGTCACTCCAAGGCATTTGTCCCTGCCTTCAGCTAGTCACTTGGCTCTTTTGGAATTTATTTCACTGTAATTGGCTCTCTCTTTCTCCTCAGTACAAATCAGTCTGTTCCCTTGCCATTCATCACTGACCACTCCGCTCTCCTGTCTGTCAGACAGTGTTGCTGCATGCAGATAGCTTGGGGTCCTTAGTGAAAATATCAGAAGAGAAAAGTACACAATTATCTTAATCATCTTTTTTTATTCACTGTCAGTCCTTCAGTGAGTCCCAGTGTGTTGGCGATTAAGCAACGTTGGCATTCGATTTAGAGACTTTTGGCCATACATGACTGGCGACTCAAAACGTCATCTAGTGACTTTCGCTGTCTGAGTTTAGCATTGATTGGAAATCTGTTATCAGTTCTTATAGAAATCAGCTGATTTCTGCTTTTGACTGGTAATGCTAGATTGCTAGTTTTGAAAATTGCATCACTCACACACACACACACACACACACACACACACACACACACACACACACACACACACACACACACACACACACACACACACACACACACACACACACACACACACACACACACACACACACACACACACACACACATAGTTGGTTAAGCTGTTGTGATAGGCAAAGAGCCAATGTGCACAGAAAGAAGGGAAATATGGATCATAAACGTCTAAGTGGAGGAGCTAGAAAAAAAATTCAGCAAGAAAAGAAAAAAAAGGAATCAGTTTTACTTGAGAGTGTTCCAAATATCTCCAGCTTCTTCAGTACAAAGACATCTGCTGAAAGCAATTCTATAAATGCTACTGCAAATTCAGCTAAGGTTAGCAATGCACCTGAGCTAGCATGTAGCTCCCAAGATCCTGAGACCACTACAAGTGTACGCACTGAACCAAATGCTTCGGATGCTAATGATTCAACCAACTCAGCAGTAGCCAGTTGCTCGGATGAATGTGAGGTCACTGCACCTCTGGACAGCATAGAAAATGAGTTGAATCTTTCTTCAACACCATCTACAGTGACAACTCTACCTAGTGATCCCGCTAAATGGGCTGATACCCTCACTGAGTCAATGAAGGAAGTTCTTATTCAAAGAGGTGCAAAATCATTTCACAACCGTCACAGCCATTATCCAGCTTCTGTGAGGAACAGTGGGCTAGGAGGCAAAACCCGATGCCTAAACAATGAATATTTTACTTCACACCTGCCCAATGGACAACGAGTACAAAGAGAGTGGATGATGTACTCTCCCTCTACTGGTAATGTTTACTGCTTTGCATGCAAACTGTTTTCCCCAAAAACGCATTCTTTTGTGACAGGCTATTGTGATTGGAAACACTCAGAAAGATTTGGTGAACATGAGCGAAGTGCTGAGCACATAACCTGCATGCAAGCAGTCTTGAACCGCGCCACAGGTGCCACAGTTGATGCAGACCTGTTCAAACAGTTTCAGGCAGAGAGCAGCATGGAGGCAGGTGTTACAAAGAGTTGTTGCAGTCATTAAATTCCTTGCAGAAAGGGGCCTTGCATTTAGGGGTAAAAATTAATCGTTAGGGTCTCCTCTCAATGGGAACTACCTTGGTATTCTGGAGGTCCTGGCTGAATTTGATCCCTTTCTAAAGGATCACATCAGAAAGTTTGGGCAGATGGGTCGAGGTAATACCTCATATCTGTCCTCCACCATTTGTGAGGAATTCATTGAATTGATGGGTGCAAAAACCAAACAGGCTATAGCAGATGAACTGCAAGCAAGCAAATACTACTCTATCATTGTGGATTCAACCCCAGATTTATCTCATGTGGACCAATTGACATTCATATTCCGTTTTGTTAGCAAAGAGGGCAGTGTTGTTGAACGCTTTGTGGGTTTTGAGCCCATTACTAGCCATACAGGTGAAAGTTTGGCTAACTGTGTCATGTCTGTGTTGGAAAATCTAGGGTTAGAGCTGTCAAATTGCAGGGGGCAGGCTTATGATAATGCCAGCAACATGTCAGGGAGGTATAATGGGTTGCAGGCTCACTTAAAGAAAAGCAACCCATTAATACACTATATTCCATGTGCAGCTCACTCTTTGAATTTGGTGGGAGTCAACAGCATTGACAGATGTGGAAATGAAGTCTCTAAGTATTTTGACTTGATTCAGTCTATTTACAACTTCACAACTGCATCCACACACCGATGGGACAGGGTATTTGGCAATTCCAACATAGATCTCACACTTAAAGCTTTATCCAACACGCGTTGGAGTTGCCGTGCAGAATCTACCAAAGCACTGTGGCAGAACTACAGTAAAATAAGAGCAGCACTACAGGGTATTTCCACTGATGACACAGAGAAACGAGACACACAAACTGAAGCTGACAGTCTAGTGCGGAAGCTGGATTCACTTGAGATGGCCTTCATGGCAGGCTTTTGGGACACTGTTCTGTCCATATTTCAGGCCACAAGTCTGCAACTTCAAAAAGCAGACATGGACCTTGGTACAGCAGTTAGATTGCTGGAATCTCTGCGCACCTTTGTTCTCTCCCAAAGAGATCTATTTGATCATTTTGAGCAGAAAGCCTTAAACATGTTGGGTGGCACCCCATCTTACAGGGCTGAACGGACGAAGAAACGTAAAAAGTTTGCTGATGAATCAGCATCCCCAGATGTTGTGCTTGAGGGAAGGCAACTGTTTCAAATAGAGACATTTATTGCCTCTATTGATCAACTGAGTTCAAGCCTTAATCACCGTCTGGAGGCCTACAAACATCTGAACAATTTGTTCAGTGTCCTTTTCTCTTTGGATACAGAGTCCAATGCTTCAGTCCTTCACAAGGCCAAGATTCTCACTGAATCATACTCATCTGACCTCAATGAAAGTCTTGGACAGGAGCTTATACAGTTCAAATCTTTTATACAGCTCAACAACACTGATGAGGAGAGGACCCCTTCAGGACTGCTCAAAACAATAATACATTTTGGACTACAGCCTACGTTTCCTAATACATACATTGCACTACAGATTTTTCTCACTCTACCGGTCAGTAACTGTGAGGGAGAACGCTCATTCTCTCTTTTGTCAAGAGTCAAAAATGAGCTGCGCACAAGAATGACTCAGAAAAGATTAAATGCGTTATCTCTAATGGCAATTGAGAGTGAGCTGACAAGAGAGTTGGACTTCAATGATGTGGTGGATGATTTTGCGAAATTGAAAGCACGAAAGAAACCCCTTGCTTAAAGTTGCACTGTGTAAGATTTTTAGGTTGTTATTTCCAGAATTCACCCATTCACTAATGTTAGGCTACCTGTTTTCATGAATACTTACCACCACCATAAAATTCTAAGTATCCATTATGACTGGGAGAATTGCACTTTCGCCATTTCTGGGAACTGTCTGTCACCTGGATTCTGAAGATAGGATTGACTTTAGGCAGAAGCTTGGTGCTTTCTCTGGCAAACTGAACCTCAAGCTTCATTCTCTGCAGCTTTGCATTCTTGTTCAGACTTTCATCGACAAGGAACTTTTCAACTTCCCCACTATCGTGAAGGGGCCACCAAAAGATTTCAGTGTGTCCAGCATGTCTAGTCTCTTCTTCTCCTGTCTTTGAGCCATCTCTTGTTTCTCGTCAGCCCAACTCTCGAATTTTGCCTTCATGAGTTTACTCCAGTTGAGTTCAACCTCTCTTTTTGCTTGTGCTGCTGCCTTGAAACCTCTGAAGCTCCAGGCTCTTCTGTAAAATTATTGACCTATTGACTGCGTTCAGTGTGCCCAACTTCTTCAGTCTGTAGTCCACCTTGCCACATTGTCTCTCCATCCCAATGTTGTGCACAGGGGTGCCATCAATGTTACTAGCCTGTTCACTGACAGGGTCCATTGGGAAGGTCTCCTCATCCATCCCATAGTCCATCCTCTGCCTGGCCAGGACAGTCTTCAGATGGGGCAGCATGAGATCTGTCAGCTGCTTCACTTCATCCAAGTATTCGGCAGCCACGTCTGACACTGAGTTCAGGACATGTCCAGTGCCTGTCCAGCCACTATAGCATTCTTGCTGTCTACATCCAGATCCACCATGAAACTCTGTAGCACTTGCTCCATCTTCATATCGGCCTCCGCCAACCGCATCACTTTATTCATGGCACTGCTGAAGCCCAGTGTAGTGTGGGTGCCACAAAAGATCTGCCCTGCTGGTTTTTCCAAGTTGTTCATCTCTGCCAACAGCTTTGAAAAGCCTTTGTTGTGCTCTGTGCTGTCAGTCATATGTGCATCTACAAGTTTATAAACATCCTCCACATTGACTCCTCTGACCGACGCCAGTATTTCGAACCCCATATCCACTTGCATTTCTATGTCCTCAGTGGTCTCTGGGTGAATGGGTAAGACAGGCAGAGGAAATGGGCTATCTTGACCTGCATGCAGCCCTTGTACCATGAACTGGCCTACACCTTTCTTTGTGGTGCTCTCCGATGCATGTGTTATCATTTTACCTTTCTCCTTCTCCTCCTCAAGCTTTCCCACAAAATAGATACAGACTTTGAGCCTCAATTTGCTGCACAGCTGCCGTTATGCCAAAGTGTTTTCCTAAGATATTATTTTATTTTTAATGATAGAAGGGAGGAAAAGGGGGCAAAAATCATGTCCAATTTAGTTTTTTGGGTGGGGTGGGGGGTTTATTTCATGATAGGTACCAACTTCCAATACATAATATCTCTCAAATGACCCAATGCACCATCACTGAAGTGGGCGTAATCATTTTCCAAAATGTTTATTTTTAGGCCATTTATCCCCTCCCCCTACCTGTGTCTGTGTGAAACCTGTGCTTGTCTGTGTGGTATACCTAATAGTGTGTGTGCAGTATGTGCACTCTTCTGTACAGTACAGTGTGCATGTCTGTTCACAGTATACAGTATTTCTTGCATAGTGCGTGCGTGTGTGTGCGCGTGCACGCGCGGGGTTGAGGGGCCAAGACCATGTCAGGCCCAGGGGGCCAAAATTTCTTAATCCGCCCCTGTATATATATATATATATATATGTAAGAAATACTTGACTTGGTGAATTCTAGCTGTAAATATACTCCTCCCCTCTTAACCACGCCCCAACCACGCCCCCGCCCCGTTTTAACAAAAGCTGGGAATGTGTAAGGAAGATAACATTTGTCTACAAAAAACAAACTGGAATAATATTCTATTAGGAAGAATTGAGAGGGAATGTGTCACGGCAGGGAAGCACGGTGGCAGAAGGGTTAGTGTCACGTGGTTGTTCTTCTATTGCGAGAGACGGCTCCGGACGACAGCGTGAAGGTAGGCTAGGATTTATTAACATAAATCACGCACTACCACAAACATAAACAATACAACAAAAAAAAGGCAAGCGTGCCTAAAACACAAATGAAGCTAATCTTTAGCAGAAGCAAGGGCATGGACAGGGAAACTTACTTGGTCAGAGGAAGACATAAACCGGTGTGACATAAAGACAACGAAGGCAGAACGAGTGACTGGCAAAGGCAACTTAAATAATGCCTCTGATTAGCGCTCGGGAAGCAGGTGAGCGGTCGAGCACTAATCAGAGACAGGTGAACACAATGAGTGACCATGACAACCAAAACAAAACAAGGAAGTGAACAACCAGGAACTAAAAAGCGTCCAAAAAACAAACATAACTAAACTAAATATGATCCGGACCACGGATCATGACAGGTTAGTGCGTCTGCCTCACAATACGAAGGTCTTGAGTAGTCGTGAGTTCAATCCCGGCCTCTGGATCTTTCTGTGTGGAGTTTGCATGTTCTCCCCGTGACTGCGTGGGTTCCCTCCGGGTACTCCGGCTTTCTCCCACCTCCAAAGACATGCACCTGGGGATAGGTTGATTGGTAACACTAAAATTGATCCTAGTGTGTGAATGTGAGTGTGAATGTTGTCTGTCTATCTGTGTTGGCCCTGGGATGAGGTGGCGACTTGTCCAGGGTGTACCCCGCCTTCCGCCCGATTGTAGCTGAGATAGGCTCCCCGCGACCCCGAAGGGAATAAGCGGTAGAAAATGGATGGATGGATGTGTCACGGCACGGGCTCAAACCCGCTTTTCTCCGGCAGCTGGGTCTGCCAGAACCTCTGTTGGCAGCGCACCGAGACGCGCCCCTGCTCGCACTGGCCGCATCACACAGATCAGCAATCAATACACCTGGGACTGATGAGGGCGAGCTCTATGTATAAACCAGTGGACCCAAGGATCCTCGCCGGAACATAACCATTTGTTACCGTAGTAAGCACCCCTTGTCTGGCTTCTACCCTGCGTAGTCGCTCTCCCCCTGTGACTTCCTTGTTTCCGTGTCTGATGTCCGCGTTGACCTCCCGCAGTGGTTTCCCGAGTTCTCCTGCGATCCCCTGTTGTTCCCCTCTGGATTATGGACTGCCTCCCTTCATCCTCGACCTTCGCTTGGACACGGACCGCTTGACGCCTCTCTCAGCCCCACGGACCTCCCGCTTGTCTCAAGGACCTTCTTCTGCTTAGCCCCTTTGGACTTCTTTGCTTCCTCATCCAACAAATAGGTAATACTCAACACCTAATCATTCATACACAGTCTCCCACCATACACCCCTTTTGGATTAGTCACACTCCATTCTCTTGTTTAGTGTATATATATATATATATATATATATATATATATATATATATATAGTATTGTGTATTATTATTTATATATATTGTACATACAGTTAGGTCCATAAATATTTGGACATTGACACAATTTTCAGTATTCCAGCACTGTACAACACCACAATGGATTTGAAATGAAACAATCAAGATCTGCTTTAAGTGCAGACTTTGAGCTTTAATTTGAGAGTATTTACATCCAAATCAGGTGAACGGTGTAGGAATTACAACCCATTTTATAAGTGCCTTCCACTTTTTAAGGGACCAAAAGTAATTGGACAAACTAATATAATCATAAATAAAATTGTCATTTTTTAATACTTTGTTGCAAATCCTTTGCAGTCAATGACAGCCTGAAGTGTGGAACACATAGACATCACCAGACGCAGGGTTTGGTCCCTGGTGATGCTTTGCCAGGCCTCTGCTGCAGCTGTCTTCACTTCCTGCTTGTTCTTTGGGCATTTTCCCTTCAGTTTTGTCTTCAGCAAGGGAAATTCCTGCTCAATCGGATTCAGGTCAGGTGATTGACTTGGCCATTGCAGGACATTCCACTTCTTTGCCTTAAAAAACTATTTGGTTGCTTTCATAGACACATAGACATCACCAGACGCAGGGTTTGGTCCCTGGTGATGCTTTGCCAGGCCTCTGCTGCAGCTGTCTTCACTTCCTGCTTGTTCTTTGGGCATTTTCCCTTCAGTTTTGTCTTCAGCAAGGGAAATTCATGCTCAATCGGATTCAGGTCAGGTGATTGACTTGGCCATTGCAGGACATTCCACTTCTTTGCCTTAAAAAACTATTTGGTTGCTTTCGCAGTATGCTTGGGGTCATTGTCCATCTGCATTGTGAAGCGCCGTCCAATGACTTTTGAAGCATTTGGCTGAATATGAGCAGATAATATTGCCCCAAACACTTCAGAATTCATTCTGCTGCTTTTGTCAGCTGTCACGTCATCAATAAATATAAGAGATCAAGATCCACTGGCAGCCATGCATGCCACTACCACCACCAGGCTTCACTGATGAGGTGGTATGCTTTGGATCTTGAGCAGTTCCTTCCCTCCTCCATACTCTTCTCTTTCCATCATTCTGCTACAAGTTGATCTTGGTCTCATCTGTCCATAAGATGTTGTTCCAGAACTGCACAGGCTCTTTTAGATGTTTCTTGGCAAACTCTAATCTGGCCTTCCTGTTTTTGAGGCTCACCGATGGTTTACACCTTGTGATGAACCCTCTGTATTTCCTCTGGCGAAGTCTTCTCTTAATTGTTGACTTGGACACAGATACACGTACCTCCTGGAGACTTTTCTTCATCTGGCCAACTGTTGTGAAGGGCTTTTTCTTGACAAGGGAAAGGATTTTTCTGTCATCCACCACACTTGTTTTCCGTGGTCTTCCAGGTCTTTTGGTGTTGCTGAGCTCACCAGTGTGTTCTCTCTTTTAAAGAATGTACCAAACAGTTGATTTGGCCACACCTAATGTTTTTGCTATCTATCTGATGGCTGTGTTTTGATTTTTCAGCCTAATGATGGCTTGCTTCACTGATAGTGACAGCTCTTTGGACATCATATTAAGAGATGACCTCCCCAGATTCCAAATGAATATACCACACTTGAAATGCCATCTAGGCCTTTTATCTGCTCTTTGTAAATGAAATAAATGAAAAAAAAACAAGGGAATAACACAAACGTGGCCATGGAACAGCTGAGTAGCCAATTGTCCAATTACTTTTGGTCCCTTAAAAAGTGGAAGGCACATATAAAATGTGTTGTAATTCCTACACCGTTCACCTGATTTGGATGTAAATACCCTCAAATTAAAGCTCAAAGTCTGCACTTAAAGCACATCTTGATTGTTTCATTTCAAATCCATTGTGGTGTTGTACAGAGCTGGAATACTGAAAATTGTGTCAATGTCCAAATATTTATGGACCTAACTGTATATATAGGGCAGCATGGTGGAAGAGGGGTTAGTGCGTCTGCCTCACAATACGAAGGTCCTGAGTAGTCGTGAGTTCAATCCCAGCCTCGGGATCTTTCTGTGTGGAGTTTGCATGTTCTCCCCGTGACTGCGTGGGTTCCCTCCGGGTATTCCGGCTTCCTCCCACCTCCAAAGACATGCACCTGGGGATAGGTTGATTGGCAACACTAAAATTGGCCCTAGTGTGTGAATGTGAGTGTGAATGTTGTCTGTCTATCTGTGTTGGCCCTGCGATGAGGTGGCGACTTGTCCAGGGTGTACCCCGCCTTCCGCCCGATTGTAGCTGAGATAGGCTCCAGCGCCCCCCGCGACCCCGAAGGGAATAAGCGGTAGAAAATGGATGGATGGAGGGTACATATATATAATAAAACATAGAGCAACATTACCCCCTTGTGGAATTGTGCCGTCACTACTCCCCCTGTATACATAACAGAATGGCTGGGGAAATTATCTGTTAATATTGGGGAATAATAACACAAAAGGATTTGCAAAATTAATGAAAAGAGGAGTGGGCCAAAATGTGAATGAATCTTTACGGGACGGGAAAGGGAGGGTCATCTGGATTAATTTTGAACACATTGGGAAAAGTTTTCAACCCCTAAACATTTATGCACCAAATGAAGAAAACAGCACCTCCAAGTCCGAGTCCATGGTTCTCGCCCGCAAAAGGGTGGAGTGCCATCTCCGGGTTGGAGAGGAGACCCTGCCCAAGTGGAGGAGTTCAAGTACCTCGGAGTCTTGTTCACGAGTGAGGGAAGAGTGGATCGTGAGATCGACAGGCGGATCGGTGCGGCGTCTTCAGTAATGCGGACGCTGTATCGATCCGTTGTGGTGAAGAAGGAGCTGAGCCGGAAGGCAAAGCTCTCAATTTACCGGTCGATCTACGTTCCCATCCTCACCTATGGTCATGAGCTTTGGGTTATGACCGAAAGGACAGGATCACGGGTACAAGCGGCCGAAATGAGTTTCCTCCGCCGGGTGGCGGGGCTCTCCCTTAGAGATAGGGTGAGAAGCTCTGTCATCCGGGGGGAGCTCAAAGTAAAGCCGCTGCTCCTCCACATCGAGAGGAGCCAGATGAGGTGGTTCGGGCATCTGGTCAGGATGCCACCCGATCGCCTCCCTCGAGACGTGTTTAAGGCACGTCCGACCGGTAGGAGGCCACGGGGAAGACCCAGGACACATTGGGAAGACTATGTCTCCCGGCTGGCCTGGGAACGCCTCGAGATCCCCCAGGAAGAGCTGGACGAAGTGGCTGGGGAGAGGGAAGTCTGGGCTTCCCTGCTTAGGCTGCTGCCCCCGCGACCTGACCTCGGATAAGCGGAAGAAGATGGATGGATGGATGGATGGATGGATGGATGGATGAAGAAAAAGAAGGAAAAAAAAATTCAGCGAACGAGAAAAAAAATGTCCGTGTGAACTGTGTAATAGTTGGGGATTTCAATGTGTGTGGCCTGAAATTGGATATATGCACGGGAATGGTGTTTAAAGATGATGTTTCAAGAAATGTGCTAAAACAAGGTATGCAAAGAAAAGGCATGATAGATGTCTGGAGAGAAAGACACTCAACAGGTAGAAAAGCGCTATACAAGTACAACCCATTTATCATTTATTTATTTTAACAGGGAAGGCATCAGAGGTGTGGACTCGAGTCACATGACTTGGACTCGAGTCAGACTGGAGTCATGAATTTGATGACTTTAGACTCGACTTGACAAAATGTAAAAAGACTTGCAACTCGACTTAGACTTTAACATCAATGACTTGTGACTTCACTTGGACTTGAGCCTTTTGAATTGACATGACTTGACATGACTTGCTACTTTCCCCAAAACCCAAAGATGAAAAAGTTATTCGGGAGCGCCCCGTATTTTTCATTGTGTACTTGTCTATCAGCGTTGCGTGTGTCAGCTGGTGTGGTCTCAGTACAACAGCCAATCAAATTAGATCTACTTTGTTTTCATCACACAGCATTCATCCAATCAAATTGCAGGACAACCAAGGAAGAAGACATGTCCAAACCACACGCCAGTGAACAAAAAATGATACCTAAAATAATTTTGTTTGGGTATAAAAATTACGAGGTGGTCAACACAAAACGGTTTGCAGTATGCAACACATGCGGTTCGAAAATGACTGATGGAGAGGCAACAACTTCCAACTTCGTCCGGCATTTGAAGTTGCACAAAGAACGGTAAGTTTTGAATGAAAGATAACGTTTATTGGCTAAGTAACGTGACTTTTATTTGCTGTGTAGTTAAATCAGTGAGGCTGTAAACTCACTGCTAACGTTATAACGTTATTGCAAACACGGGAATCTGTTGCAGTTCACTACCTTATTCATACTTTTTGTTCAGTGATTTTTTTTAAGCAGAGATAGATAGATAGGTTGGCGCGAGGTTGTTTAGACATTTAAAAACAAATAAAAGGAGTTTAAAATGTATTCGGTAACGCACAGGGAACCAGTGAAGGGACGCTAAAATAGGGGTGATGTGCTCACGTCTGCGGGTCTGTGTTAGCAGACGAGCAGCAGAGTTCTGCACGAGCTGCAGGCGGGCGAGGGAGGCCTGGCTAATGCCAACATACAGGGCATTACAATAATCAAGACGAGTCGAGATAAAAGCGTGGATTAATTTGTCAAGATCATGTCTTGATAGAAACTGTTTCACTTTCGCTATTTGGCGTAATTGATAAAAGCTTTTTTGAACGACGCTGCTGATTTGTTTTTCGAATTTAAAATCTGAGTCAAACTTTACCCCCAGGTTTGTGACAGAGTCGCTGAGATACGGGGTCAGAGTGCCGAGGTCAACGTTGGGGGAGGGAGAGCGACTTGGACCGAACAACATAACTTCTGTTTTATCTTCATTTAGGCTCAGGAAGTTAGCTGAAAGCCAGACTTTGATGTCGTGCAGGCAGTCAATAAGACGTTGAACCGTGTTATTTTGTGCCATGGGAAAATAAATCTGGCAATCATCGGCATAAAAATGAAATGCAATACTGTACTTCCTAAAAATAGAACCAAGGGGGAGAAGGTAAAGCGCAAATAAAATTGGGGCAAGGATTGAGCCCTGGGGGACCCCATGTGGTAAAGGAGCTGTGGACGACATAAAACTGTCTACTTTTACACAAAAACTCCTGTCGGTTAGGTACGACCGGAACCAGTTGAGGGCGGCGCCCTTAATGCCCACACAGTTCTCAAGACGAGTGATTAAGGTGGCGTGGTCGACGGTGTCGAACGCAGCAGACAGAAAATTGGGCTGTCTGCACTCTCAAAGTGCATGTTGTTGCCAAATGTATTTCATATGCTGTAAACTTAGTTCATAGTTGTTAGTTTCCTTTAATGCCAAACAAACACATACCAATCGTTGGTTAGAAGGCGATCGGCGAATTCGTCCTCGCTTTCTCCCGTGTCGCTGGCTGTCGTGTCGTTTTCGTCGGTTTCGCTTGCATACGGTTCAAACCGAAATGGCTCAATAGCTTCAGTTTCTTCTTCAATTTCGTTTTCGCTACCTGCCTCCACACTACAACCATCCGTTTCAATACATGCGTAATCTGTTCAATCGCTTAAGCCGCTGAAATCCGAGTCTGAATCCGAGCTAATGTCGCTATAGCTTGCTGTTCTCTCCGCCATGTTTGTTTGTTGGCTTCACTATGTGACGTCACAGGAAAATGGACGGGTGTTTATAACGATAATTAAAATCAGGCACTTTGAAGCTTTTTTTAGGGATATTGCTTGATGGGTAAAATTTTGAAAAAAACTTTGAAAAATATAATAAGCCACTGGGAACTGATTTTTAATGGTTTTAACCCTTCTGAAGTTGTGATAATGTTCCCCTTTAAACAGTAGATGTTGGGTTCAAATCCCATCAGTGTCTCGATGTTTTTTCCATAACACTTTCTCCGTCTGTTTTCAAACCACATGAATGCAAGCCTAAATTATATTCCTTTTAAAAAACTTCCCAAAGGATCTACAGAGTTTGATGTTTACTACAATGTTTTGTTAAAAAAATAAAAATGTAAATGTGGACACAACCAGGACTAAGAAACAAAGACTACTTCAGATGGGTTGCAAATTACTTTGTTACAAGCAGTTTGTCTGGATGTTCATTAGAGTAAGGAACTTCAAGTTTCTGTCAGAAGTGGGATTCGAACCAACGCCTCGTTAGAGACTGCAACCTGAATGTAGCGCCTTTGACCGCTCGGCCATCCTGACCTGAGATTGCAGGTTTATAAATGGTATTGCAACACGATGCTGTTTTTTCCCCAAACTCGTTCATTTAAATGTTATGTCTTTGTGAAATACTGGAGTCCCAGTTGAAAGCACAGGCTTTTGTAGCAACACCGGACAGGATTATAGATAAAAATGAATTAACCAAGGTTTTGTTGTTGCAGCAATTAAACTGTGGTTGTTTGAGAGGTGAAATGTACGCTTACAGTTGTCCAAGTATTTTTGGCGATCCCTCGGAGCAGTAGGGTTTATCCTCCAGTTTCTACGCCAAGGCGCTTCAGTGTGAGTATTCTCGACTCGCCTGCTATGTGGGAGACTCGGGTCCGATTTCCTGATGGGGAGTGGCTTTTTAAGCGACACAATTGCAAGGAACCCGGCAGTTGTGTTGTTGAACCTTGTGAGCTAAACACAGATTATCTCTCTCAGTGCTGGAATTTGTAAATCAGCTCTACATGAGGTGTGGGCTTTTTTGTGGTAGGATGCGTAAGAAGCTTTTCAGAAAGGCAAAGAAATTGTTAAAGTCAATGATTTAAACTGAGGTAAAGGAAGTATTTGATAATGCGAAATAGAAAAAGGTCAAATTTGAACCTGCAATTCCTGACGATTTTGAACCCGCAATTCCTGGCGATTTTGTACCCATTATGTCATTTTAAGTCCACAGTGAAGGACCAGCAGCGTTTACATGCCTGTCAGAGTATCAAAGAACCCAGGAGTCATGATGTTGAACTTCTAAAGACAGCAGAGTGACGCAGCAGAAGCATTCTGTACCTGTAACCCAGCGGTCGATGGGTCGAAACCATCCTCTGCTATAGTTTAGGTTTCAGGTGAATCTTTGACTGATTCCAAGTTTGAATGGAAGTCCAACACCCATTTAGATTACAGATGTCTTCTCTAACTTTTTGGGAATTACACCTATGATTCCTGCTTAGCTGAGAGGTTAAACGTCTTGTAAGCCAATCTGAACAGTACGGTTGCAATCCGTTCAACGCCCTGAGAATACAGTGACTTGAACGAATGAGACATTTCACAGGTTTGTGTGTGACATTTTCATGGAACCCCACATTCATGTTGATGAAAGCTGAGGTCTGCCTACATAAGAACCGTCTAAATTTGGTGCCGTGTGTGCTCAGCTGTACACGAGGAACTCAAGTATGTTGCAAACTACTTCATGACGAAACAAAGGACTTTGCTAATATTTATTTCCCTGCTTATTTATAGAGGTAAAAAGGAAAGCAAGAAAACCTTGTTTCCACCCTGTTTCGAACAGGGGACCTTTCGCATGTTAGGCGAATGTGATAACCACTACACCATGGAAACTGCTCGAAGTCACAGACCTTTGTCAAGACTCACAAGGTGATTTTCAGCCGATAGAAAACATGGTGCTTGCCGGTCTTATTGCTGTTATTAATTGCACTGCATCTCTTGCCTTTTGTGGATGTTGTTGTATCTCTTGTGCACTTAGAATGTGTACCACTTTGTAGCATGTTTTGTCTGTCGGAGCCCACATTTCAAACGCTCTTTCTCGTAATTGCGCTCAGACTATGGTGGGTCAGTGGTAGAATTCTTGCCTGCCACGCAATCTGTTGCTTCTATAACATTTTAACTCATATTGATAAGGGACAAAAGCAATGTTCGTGACAACCGCAAGACAAAGGCATTAAACCCAACAGGTATATTGGACTCACCTAAGGCTGAAGTTATTCACATAGATCGCAGTGAACTTCCAGTTATGCCAGAAGCTCCTTGTCCCATCCAAAGACAATGACATCGGGCCATCCAAACATGATAGTTCATAATTTTTTGGGGAGAAATTAAACTGCCAAGCCAGGCGGTCTCTGTGGCGCAATCGGTCAGCGCGTTCGGCTGTTAACTGAGAGGATGGTGGTTCAAGCCCACCCAGAGACGACTTTTTGACACAAGCATGGGGGTTCAAGGGTTTTCTTGTACAGCCCATGTCCTTCTCTTACTTTTTGCAAAAGCGTTTCTAGTTAAAACATGTGCCATGTTTGCAACATAACCTTCAAGCCATGCTTGATTAAACTAATGTAAATTTCTGATGATCAATGCTATTGCCTCAAATTGGCTATCATTAATTGAGTATAGGGTTAAAGGCATCGAGTTGAAATACAATTACCTTCCAGGTTCTGTAGCTGTCAGTTAATGTGCATGTTTGTTAAACAGTAGATGTAGGGTTCAAATCCCATCAGTGTCTTGATGTTTTTTCCATAACACTTTCTCCGTCTGTTTTCAAACCACGTGAATGCAAGCCTTTTTTTAAAATTCCCAATGGATCTACAGAGTTTGATGTTTACTACAATGTTTTGTTAAAAAAAATAAAAATGTAAATGTGGACACAACCAGGACTAAGCTAGCTTGTCTGGATATTCATTAGAGTAAGGATCTTCAAGATTCTGTCAGAAGTGGGATTCGAACCCACGCCTCGTTAGAGACTGCAACCTGAACGCAGCGCCTTTGACCGCTCGGCCATCCTGACCTGAGATTGCTGGTTTATAAATGGTATTGCAAAACGATGCTGTTTTTTCCCCAAACTCCTTAATTTAAATGTTATGTCTTTGTGAAATACTGGAGTCCCAGTTGAAAGCACAGGCTTTTGTAGCAACACCGGACAGGATTATAGATAAAAAAGAATTAACCAAGGTTTTGTTGTTGCAGCAATTAAACTGTGGTTGTTTGAGAGGTGAAATGTACGCTTACAGTTGTCCAAGTATTTTTGGCGATCCCTCGGAGCAGTAGGGTTTATCCTCCAGTTTCTACGCCAAGGCGCTTCAGTGTGAGTATTCTCGACTCGCCTGCTATGTGGGAGACTCGGGTCCGATTTCCTGATGGGGAGTGGCTTTTTAAGCGACACAATTGCAAGGAACCCGGCAGTTGTGTTGTTGAACCTTGTGAGCTGACCACAGATTATCTCTCTTAGTGCTGGAATTTGTAAATCAGCTCTACATGAGGTGTGGGCTTTTTTGTGGTAGGATGCGTAAGAAGCTTTTCAGAAAGGCAAATAAATTGTTAAAGTCAATGATTTAAACTGAGGTAAAGGAAGTATTTGATAATGCGAAATAGAAAAAGGTCAAATTTGAACCTGCAATTCCTGACGATTTTGAACCCGCAATTCCTGACGATTTTGTACCCGCAATTGCTGACGATTTTGTACCCATTATGTCATTTTAAGTCCACAGTGAAGGACAGCAGCGTTTACATGCCTGTCAGCGTATCAAAGAACCCAGGAGTCATGATGTTGAAGTTTTAAAGACAGCAGAGTGGCGCAGCAGAAGCGTGCTGTGCCCGTAACCCAGCGGTCAATGGGTCGAAACCATCCTCTGCTATAATTTAGGTTTCAGGTGAAACTTTGACTGATTCCACGTTTGAATGGAAGTCCAACACCCATTCAGACTACAGCTGTCTTCTCTAACTCTTTGGGAATTACACCTATGATTCCTGCTTAGCTGAGAGGTTAAACGTCTTGTAAACCAATCTGAACAGTACGGTTGCAATCCGTTCAACGCCCTGAGAATACAGTGATGGCGATGATGCGTCAGTAATGCTGTAGTCTCGCGAGAGAGAGCGTACGTGACGCGGGAAAAAAAATAGAATCAAGTGGCACACGCAGCTGCCAAACAATTCTGATTCATTCAGAAAATAAAGCAAATAAAACTTAAATATCAAAATCTGGAGGCACTTGAAGGCTACATCGAAGAGTGCTACGATCGTCTCGTCATGGGGAAACCATCTAAGACGCCAACGTCTAAAAGAAGCCGCCCGGAGGACTCACCTGGCCATGTGTCACCACCGGGCACAAACTTCACCGACATCCTGGATTCCATCGACAAAAGGCTGACTTGTTTGGATGGCCGCCTCGCACTTGTCGAGGTTCTCCACAAGGAATTCCAAGCCATCCGAGAGAGTTTGGAATTCGGACAACAGCAGGTCATTTCTCTCGCCAAGGAGAACGCCGCTCTTCGTGAGTCCGTAAAATCCCTCACCGACGGAGTGACGCAACTCACTCGAGAAAACAGGAGCATGAAGGAGACGATGTTGGACCTCCAGGCGAGAAGCATGAGGGACAATCTGGTCTTCGCGGGAATACCGGAAAAGACCGAGGAAGATCCAGAGGAAACCATCAAGTCCTTCATGGAACACCAGCTCAAGCTTCCAGCGGACACCATCAGGAACATCACCTTCCATCGCGTCCACCGGCTTGGAGCCAAAAAGCCGGAGAACAGGAGGCCGAGACCCATCGTGGCCAAATTCGAACACTTCAAGCAGAAGGAGCGGGTGAGGAACCAGGGCCGAGAGCTGAAAGGATCCAACTTCAGCATCAACGACCAGTTTCCAAAGGAAATTCTCGACAGGCGCCGCCATCTGTTCCCGCTTCGCAAGAAGTTTATCACCGAAGGATGCCGTGCAGTCATCGCGGTGGATAAACTTTTCATCAACGGCCAACTTTACCGTGATCCAGAAGCCACGCCGTGGCTGTATTATTAGCGTCTGAAACACGGTAAATGTTGTATTTTTTGTTTGTTTTGTTATTCCATTATGCTTCAATCCCTCTCTTTTTTTCCCCCCCCTCTTGCTCACAATACACCTGTGCGTCACATAGCGCTCACGTAAACACCATACGCTCTCTCTCTCTCTCTCTTTCTTTCGGTAAACCAACATGTTTACTATTTTACTTTCTTGTTTTCCTTTTTATGTCACTTATTTCACTACCTGTTTAATCCACCACTTTCTTCTTTTCTTTTTATGTTATGCTTTTTGTTTTGTTTTTCTCTTTCTATTTCTCCACCTGTTGTGTGTCCCCTTGTTGTCATCAGCATTTACACTCACAGCTAATACATGCACAACTATACACACTCTGCACACCTACATATATGCATGATAGGTTTACATTTAGATACAGACATGCATTATTTACACATAAAGTACACACATACATCCACACACTTAGTTACAGTCTAGTTTAGTATGTCCACTATACAGTTTGTCACTTGGAATGTGCGTGGTGTCGGGTCAAAGGAAAAAAATATAAAAATTCTTAATCATTTGAAGAGCATGCAAGCAGACATTGCTTTACTACAAGAGACTCACCTCTCCAAGTCCGATACCTCAAAACTGCATTCATCGCAATACCCACACACATACCTTGCTAGTTACAACTCCAAACAGAGAGGCGTAGCCATTCTCATAAGTAGAAAGGTCAACTTTACAGTCCATAACTCCATTACTGACATAGAGGGAAGATACATCATTCTTAATATTTCTGTTGACGGGAGAAACTTATGTATCGCCAACATTTATGGTCCAAATGTTGATGACCCCTCCTTTTTTCACACTTTCTTCTCTTCACTTTCTCCTCACTCAAACCACTGCTTGATTCTAGGAGGGGACCTCAACTTAGTATTTAATCCAAATATAGATCGGTCCAGAGTGACTGGGAGTCACCGTGAGTCTCAGTCAGTGGTAATACTTAAGCAATATATGAAGGATTATGGTCTTTGCGATGCCTGGCGTTCTTATCACCGCACTCTTAGGGAATACACTTATTTTTCTCCAGTTCACCACTCATTCTCTCGCATTGATTACTTTTTAACTAGTAGCTCAATTTTATCTGACATCTCAAACATTCACATCCATCCTATCATCATCAGTGACCATGCACCTGTCTCACTTTCCCTCACCAACAAAACTATCACTGCACCTATCAAACAATGGAGACTTAATATATCCTTACTAAAGGACCCAGACTTCCTAAACTATTTTGAGAAAGAATGGACAGATTTTTTAGATTTTAATGATCAACCAGAAATCACGGCCTGCGTTCTCTGGGAGACGGCAAAAGTAGTTATGCGAGGAAAAATTATTTCTTATTCATCATACAAGAAAAAAAAGGAACGTTTACTAGAGCAGGAACTTGAAAATGAAATAAAAATATTAGAATTAGCTTATGCGAATTCACAACATGATCACACTCTGAACAAACTGAGAAAACTTAAATTAGATTTAAGAGAAATAATTGATAAGAAAAGTCAATTCCTGCTCCAGAGGTTACGCTTAGAAAAATTTGAACATGACAATAAACCAAGCAAATATTTGGCTAACCAACTAAAATTAAACAAAGAAAAAAACTCTATACCATCCATCAAGGATTCAGATGGGAACATTACACACGTTCCTGAGGAAATTAACTCCATCTTTAGAGACTTTTACAGAAACTTGTATACACCCCAGATTGACCCATCTCTTTCAGACATTGAGACATTTCTCAATGGTATAGACTTACCTAAATTGAATACAAGGCAGGTATCAAATTTAGATCTTGCTATTTCTGTAGGCGAACTACACGATGCTCTTCAACAGATGCCAAACAATAAAGCACCAGGGCCTGATGGGTTCCCTGTGGAGTTCTACAAAACATTCTGGTCACTGCTAGCTCCGATATTTACGAAAATGGCTTTAGAGATTAAAGAAAACTCATTCCTTCCTCCAAATATGAACTCTGCCACGATCAGTCTCTTGCTAAAACCTGATAAAGACCCAACACTTCCATCCAGTTACCGGCCAATCTCCCTGATTAATGCTGATCTTAAAATTATCTGCAAAGTATTAGCTCAAAGATTAGAAAAAGTCACTCCATATATAGTACATCCTGATCAAACAGGTTTCATCAAAGAGAGACAATCGTCCAACAATGTTCGCCGTCTACTCAATGTGATAGACTATTCTGTTATTCATAATCTAAAAACAGCTGTTGTTTCATTAGATGCTGAAAAAGCATTTGATAGAGTGAACTGGAATTTTCTTCTAGCTACTCTACAGAAATTTGGATTTGGAGACTCATTTATAGAATGGATTAAGGTCCTATATAGTTTTCCTACAGCTTCGGTTAGAACGAACAGCCAAATATCTCCAAGGTTTAATCTTATGAGGGGCACAAGGCAAGGGTGTCCAATTTCTCCGTCACTGTTTGCTATATTTATCGAACCTCTTGCAACCGCTATTCGACAGCATGCAAATATTAAAGGCATCCATACCGCAACCGTTCATCATAAAATAAGCCTTTATGCTGATGATGTATTACTTTTCTTACAAAATCCACATTCTTCTCTTCAAGATACAATCTCACTTATCAATAAATTCAGTTCTATTTCAGATTACTCCATCAACTGGTCCAAATCTACTGTGTTACCAATTAATTTTGACTTTCAGAGCACCTCATCGATTCCACTGCATAAAGGGAACATTAAATACCTGGGAATCAATATTTCCTCCACATTGTCAGATCTGAATCGCTTGAATTACTCCCCAATCTTAAAATCGATTGAGGATGATCTGGCGCGTTGGAAAACACTGCCAATCTCACTTATGGGAAGGGTTTCTACCGTGAAAATGATGGTCTTGCCTAGGGTTAATTATCTATTTTCAATGATTCCAACCAAACCTTCTCAAATCTGGTTTAAGTCACTAGACTCACACATCAATCAGTTTCTTTGGAAGAGTAAACCAGCACGAATCAGCCTTAAAACTTTACAAAAACCCAAAGAACATGGGGGTCTAGAACTCCCAAACTTTTCCTATTATTTCCTTGCAAATAAACTACAATATATATTAAAATGGATCAATCCCACTTTATTAGATAGTTTATGGTTAGAGATTGAACAATCACTTAGCCAGGAGATCCCAATTTCTAACTTGCCCTTTATTAGCCAAATTCTCCGAAAACACAACTGCTTTAAAAGTATTAATATACGCACTACCTTAACAGCTTGGTGGGAGTTTTTGAAAATAACTGGGTCCCCGCTCACTCCATGCCAATTTACGCCTATTTGGAATAATCCTGATTTTCTTTTAAACAAGAAGCCATTGAACTTTCCAACATGGTATGATAAGGGAGTCGGATGCCTTGGGGATATCATCAATGCAAACAGTTTTATCTCTTTTAAAAGTTTAATAACACAATATGCAATCAATCCTAATAAATTTCTAGAATATATACAAATCAAATCTGTAATCAGCGCAAGATTCAACAAAACAACATGGGAAAGTAATCCTACGACCGTTAAATTCTTCAAAACATCTGCCCCCAAAGCTTTATCCAAATTATATGCTCTCTTATCAAAAATAGATAACACAATAAGTATTCCAACTTCTAAATGGCACTCAGACGTATCAACAAGCTGTGACCCAGAATTCTGGAAACAAATATGCCTCAATACTACTCGTTTGATTAAGAATCCAAATGTACGACTGATTCAGCTCAAAATACTTTACAGAATACATTACACCGGTCTAAGAATGTATAAAATGGGTTTAGCTGACTCTAACATCTGTGTACACTGCTCAGATAATAAGATAGATAATTACTTGCATTCAATGTGGTCCTGTGCTCCCGTGAGTAACTTTTGGCTTGGAGTGTGCGAGAACCTATCATTAGCGTTAGAGATTCCTATTCCCATCTGCCCCGCACTCTGCCTGTTGGGTGATCTCTCCGCAACTGATCTTGATATAAACAAAACATACCTCCTTATAAATGCGTTAGGCATCGCCAAGAAAACTATTCTCATAAATTGGAAATCAAAAAATAATTTATGTATAAACCTTTACAAAAACATTTTATTAGATTATGTAGTTATGGAAAGAATGTCTGCTGAATCAAACCAACAACTGACAGAATTCCGATCTCTTTGGGCACCGCTAATTAATTTTCTGACCTGACTCCCTTGGGGGCCGGGGCTGGGGCTCTGTCCCGGGGGTCTTGCTCCGTGGGTGGGGGGTCCTGGGTGCCGGGGGGGCCGTGTGCCGCGGGGTCGGGTGGGCCTGGGGTGTGTTTCCTGGTTCCGGCCTGGCGGGCCGATCCGTGGGTGGTCTGGTGGCTGGGGGTGGGTGGAGGTGCCTGGGCGGGTGTTGGGGTGCGGGTGGGGCTGTGGGCGGCCGCCTTGGGTTGGTTGGGGGGGCTGTCCCTCCCGTGGGTGGTTGGGCGGGGGGTTGCGCCCGTGGGGCTGGGGTCTTGCCGCTGTCGGGCGGGGGTCGGCTCGTGCCCCTCTGGCTCCGGGTGTCCGTGGGCTTCCTCCTTCCCCTGGGGCGCGGGGCGGGGTCTGCCCGGGGTCGCCCTGCGCTGCGGCTGTGCGGGCCTGCCTGGTGCCGGGTTGGGGGGACTGCTTGCCTCCCTTGTTGGGGCCCCGGCGGTGCTGCCCGACTGCCCTGCGGGAGTCCCCCTCCTGTGTTTTACTCTGCCCTTATTTTTTTATTAATTTTATTTATTTATTTTAATTTATTTTATGTGTATATATATATATATATATATATATGTATGTATGTGTATGTATGTATATGTATGTATGTATGAATGTATGTATGTATGTATGTATGTGTATGTATGTGTATATATATATATGTATGTGTGTATGTATATATATATATATATATATATTATTATTATTATTATTATTTTTATTTTTTTTTTTAATCTATTTAATATATTTAACTTATTCTGTTAAATTATATATGGGTACGCGTGTATGTGGGTGTGTGTACGTTTGTATATATGTATGGTGAAATCTGTGTGTATGTATGTAGGTACATATGTATGTGTCGCTGCCCCGGTGTGCATTGCTGATCGCGGCGCCGGGTCTGCTGAGGTGCCGTGGCATGCCGGCTGTGGGCGCAGGGCTGGGCCCTTATGGCTTTTTGCCGGATGGGATGCCTGGTGGGTGGTGGGCGGGGGGGGCCTGGACGTGCGGGAGGGGCTGCGGGGTTTGGTGGCGTTGGGCACTGTTGGCGACCAGGCCTCTTGTTTATTTTTATTTATTTTATTTTATTTAAAGGGTTTATTTTTATTTTATTTTTATTTTTTATTTTTTTTATTTCTATTTTTTTTTTTTTAATTTTGTATTTATTTATTTATTTATTTTTATTTTTTATTTTTTTTGTGTGTGTGTTGTGTATGTATGTGTTTGTGTATATGTGGGCTTATGTATATGTGTGTGGGTGTATTAAATAAATAAATAAATGATAAATGGGTTGTACTTGTATAGCGCTTTTCTACCTTCAAGGTACTCAAAGCGCTTTGACACTACTTCCACATTTACCCATTCACACACACATTCACACACTGATGGAGGGAGCTGCCATGCAAGGCGCTACCAGCACCCATCAGGAGCAAGGGTTAAGTGTCTTGCTCAGGACACAACGGACATGACGAGGTTGGTACTAGGTGGGGATTGAACCAGAGACCCTCGGGTCGCGCACGGCCACTCTTCCACTGCGCCACGCCGTCCCTATTAATGTGTATATATGTGTGGATGTGTATGTTTATATGTATATGCATGCGTGTGTATATGTGTGTATGTGTATGTATATGTATATGCATGTATGTATGTGTATATGAATGTGTAGGTGTGTGCATGGGTGTGGATGTCCGGTGGCTCAATTGGCCTGGCGGTGGATGAGTTGGGGTAGGTGGGTTGGTGGCCTCGGTGGTAGCCGGGGGTGTGCGTTGTTGTGGTTTACGGGGTCGGTCGCTTTTTTGTTTTGGTTTCGGCGGCCGCGGGTGTTTACGCTGCGGACGGGCGGTGGTGGTGATGGTTGCTGCGGTGATACCAGCGGTTGGCATCGCTGTGTTGGGTTGGAGTGGTTGGGGGACTGTGGCTGGTGTCTGTGCGCTTGTGGGGTTGTGGGGCTGGCTGGCGTTGGCTTGCCGGCTGGTTTGGGGGCTGGCGGGCGGACGGGCGGACGGGATGCATTGGCTTCTTGCCCCGTTGGGGGGCTCCTTCCCCTGGCCGGGACTCGTATGGGCACGTTGCTGTGTGGATGGCCGGGATGCGGTGTTTGCATTGGGCGTGGGGGCTGTGCGGTTTCTCTGCGTTTGGTTGCCGGTATGGGCTCTGCAGGGTTGGGTTGGGGCGGGCGGGGGCTGGCTTTGTTTGGCGGGGGGAGGGGCTCGCGTGGCGTCACGTTAAAGTGGTCTGGTGTGGGTCACGGGCTGTGGCGGGGGGTGGCGGCCTCCTGGCCGTAGTTCCTGGTTGTCGGCCGCGTGGACTGGGGGGATGTCCGGGCCCTCTACTCCTCCTACTTATAGCGCACACAGTCACACATATATAGGACTTTGGGGATTGTCCTGCGGGGAGGCATGGCGGGGGGTTGAGGATGCCTCCAATGGGGCTCCAGTCCTCCTGTCTTGTCCCCTGCTCGTCCATCCCTCAATCTTAGCTGCATATTAGACACTTAGGATTTGGGGGGCTTGGTTTGGTTGGGACCCACCATGACCTTGATGTCCCCCAATTTTAATCGCATTATTAGTTCCCACAAGCATACATATCTCACTCACGCTACAGTACACACATCAATAGGGACTGGAGGTCGGCTGTAACGGCTGACCTCCTAATTTTAACTACACAGTAGACACTCTGGGGGCCTTGTACACATGCATGGGGGGTTTGGGGTTCGGCGCACCCCTCATTGCCTCGTCGGCCGGGGGGACTGCGGTCTGGTGGCCTGCCAGGCTTTTATTCATTTATTATTGTTATATATATTTTTTTATTTTTAATGTATTTATTATTTTTATTTTTATTATTTACTTATTTTTATTTTATTTTATTTTTTAAATTTTATTTTTTATTTTATTTTATTTTTTTATTTTTTATTTTTTTAATCTTATTATTTATTTGTGTGTGGCGTCGCGCGGGTCTCACTTCCTGTTGGATGGGGTCCGTGCCCGTGTGGCCCGACCTTGCGCTGTGGGGTCTCTGTTGGTGACTTGGTGTGGTGGCGGCGCAGCCCCCGTGTCTGGTCTGGATGCTGTGTCTCGGTTGTTTGGGCGGTGGTGTGTTTGTGCGGGTTTGGGTTGGGGTGGGGGGCCTTTTGGTTGGGGGGGTTGTTGGTGTCTCTTGTTTGCGTGTTGGCGTTCGGGCTGACCGGCGGGCTGGCGCCGGCTGGTCTCCGTGGCCCTGGTGGCGTGTGGTTGCTGGTCGCAGTTTTTTTTTTGATCGCTTTGATTTGATTGGCTGGTGCTGGCTGTCTGGGGTTATTGCGGCTGCTGTTTCTGTTGCCGTTTGTTTGTGGTGTGGGCGCCCGTGGCTGCTGGGTCTGGTGCAGGGGTGTGGCTGATGTTGTGACTGATGGCAGCGCGTGCGCGTGATGGCTGTCGGGGCTGACGAACTGTGTATATGTATGTATATGTGTGTGTATGTATGTATGTTTATATATGTGTATGTGTACATATGTGTATGTATATGTATATATGTGTATGTGTGGGTATGTATACGTGTATGTGTGTATGTGTATGTATATATGTATGTATGTATGTATATTTCTGGGGGTACGCTCTGGGCCTGCCTGTCAGACGGGGGTCGACGCCTCAGGCTACTGCATCCGAACTGCGTGTCTGGAGCTCCTGGGTCCCGCTGTCCATCCCTTCCGGGTGCCCGTCTTGGTTGGGGCCTGTTGGGCCTAGTCCCTGCGTCTGTTGTGGTAGCTTGGTGCTGCAAGGTATTCCGAGGTGCTGCGAGTCGGCCAGTTGCTGGGGTAGTGACCTTGTTTGTCAGCATGTCTGTGATCTTCTTTTAATTCTTTTTTTTTTTAATTAATTCATTAATTAATTAATTAATTTATTTATTTTTTAATATATTTTATTAATATTATTTTTTAATTTTCCCCTCCCTCAGGGGGGGGGGGCTCGGCGGGGCGGTTGCTGGTTGTTCCATCTCCATCGTTGGGGTCCCTGCGGGTGGGGTGGGTGGTTCCCGTGGCCCTGTGCCTGGGTGGTCCTGCGGCGGCCGGTTTGGGTGGGGTGGCCGGGGGCTGGCCTCGCCGCGCTCTCCGGGGGTGGGGGGTTGGCTCATGGGGGCCCGGTTGCCGGTGGGGCGGGGGCGGTCTTCCCGTCCGGTTGCGGGGAGTCTCTGGGTCCCTCGGGCGGGGCGTCTCGCCTTTCTGCCCGTGTGGGGTGTGGTCTCTCGCTGGCTTGGGGTCTGGCTGTCCCCTGCTTTTCTCGTGCCCTGTCCTCTGCCGGGTGCGTCTGTCTGCGGCCTGCTGCTGGCCCTTGTGGGCGGTACGGTGGGTCGGGCTCTGGGGTTCCTGTCGCTGGCCGGCTTGGCTGCGTGGGGGCGGTGGTCCCTGGTTCCCTGGGCACCACGCCTCCTGTTTGTGGGTTGGGCTCTCGGGGGTGATGGGGCCGTGCTCTGGCTCCCACGCACTCTGGGAGTCGATTGTATTGTACATGCAAATTCACATATGCTCACATACGTACATAGGTACCTACGCTCCCACATACATACACAAATACAGTACATATTTACCTACCTAATGTTCGTACATCCACACGCACATTCAATATACAAACATACACATACACATACTGTACATATACATTCACTGTACAAACACATATACACATTCTGTACATATACATTCATTGTACAAACACATATACACATTCTGTACATATACAAGTACATATGCATACTTACACTCATGCACATAATCACGTTTCATCAAACATATATTAACGTTGTTGCCCTAGGGTAAACTGGGTGTAACACATGGCACACTGACAAAGCTTAACCTATTGTGACTATAACAATCTACAAGGTTAATGTAGGTTGCTTCTCTTTCTCCCCCTCCATTTTTCTGCATTCTTTCGTATCTCAAGTTATCATTACGTATATGTATTGTTGCATTTAAACAACTGTATTGTTGATAATAAAGGTAAATTATTGGTATTGTTCATTATCAATAGCGCTATTTCTATTGGTATTTGTATTGATCCATTTGTAGTGTAATAATGCTCATTGTTATTTCTGTATTATTTTTTATTTTTCGCTAACTGATTATTTGCTATTACTTTTACCATCATATTTGTACATGTCATATTTGCTGATGTTGCTCTATTGTTGTTGTTGTTGTTGTTTGCTGTTGTTGTTTTTGTCTCTCTGTCTAATCCCCCTCTTGTCCCCACAATTTCCCCCTCTGTCTTCTTTTTTTCTCTTTCTATCCCCTCCTGCTCCGGCCCGGCTGCACTAAATGATAATATAAATACATTTAATAAAGTCAAATACAAATAAGGCAACAAGAGAAGTATCCTACACTTCTCTTTTGTAAAGTAAATCTGAACAGCCGACATGGGCATCTACATCAACTATATGATTTGCCTGAGAAGCTGGACAGGACATAAAAAAAAAAAAAAAAAAAAAAAAAAAAAAGCGAATACAGTGACTTGAATGAATGAGAAATTTCACAGGTTTGTGTGTGACATTTTCATGGAACCCCACATTCATGATGATGAAAGCTGAGGTCTGCCTACATAAGAACCCTCTAAATTTGGTGCTGTGTGTGCTCAGCTGTACACGAGGAACTCAAGTATGTTGCAAACTACTTCATGATGAAACAAAGGACTTTGCTAATATTTATTTCCTTGCTTATTTATAGAGGTAAAAAGGAAAACAAGAAAACCTTGTTTCCACCCTGTTTCGAACAGGGGACCTTTCGCGTGTTAGGCGAATGTGATAACCACCACACCATGGAAACTGCTCGAAGTCACAGACCTTTGTCAAGACTCACAAGTTGATTTTCAGCCGATGGAAAACATGGTGCTCCCCGGTCTTATTGCTGTTATTAATTGCACTGCATCTCTTGCCTTTTGTGGATGTTGTTGTATCCCTTGTGCACTTAGAATGTGTACCACTTTGTAGCATGTTTTGTCTGTCGGAGCCCACATTTTAAACGCTCTTCCTCTTAGTTGCACTCAGACTATGGTGGGTCAGTGGTAGAATTCTTGCCTGCCACGCGGGAGACCCGGGTCTGATGCTATCTGTTGCTTCTATTACATTTGAACTCTTATTGATAAGGGACAAAAGCAATGTTCGTGACAACCGCAAGACAAAGGCATTAAACCCAAAAGGTATATTGGACTCACCAAAGGCTGAAGTTATTCACGTAGATCGCAGTGAACTTCCAGTTATGCCGGAAGCTCCTTGTCCCATCCAAAGACAATGACATCGGGTCATCCAAACATGATAGTTCATAATTTTTTTGGGAGAAATGAAACTCCCAAGCAAGGCGGTCTCTGTGGCGCAATCGGTCAGCGCGTTCGGCTGTTAACTGAGTGGATGGTGGTTCAAGCCCACCCAGAAAAGAGCTTCTGACACAAGCATGGGGGTTCAAGGGTTTTCTTGTACAGCCCATGTCCTTCTCTTACTTTTTGCAAAAGCGTTTCTAGTTAAAACATGTGCCATGTTTGCAACATAACCTTCAAGCCATGCTTGATTAAACTAATGTAAATTTCTGATGATCAATGCTATTGCCTCAAATTGGCTATCATTAATTGAGTATAGGGTTAAAGGCATCGAGTTGAAATACAACTACCTTCCAGGTGCTGTAGCTGTCAGTTAAAGTGCATGTTTGTTAAACAGTAGATGTTGGGTTCAAATCCCATCAGTGTCTCGATGTTTTTTCCATAACACTTTCTCCGTCTGTTTTCAAACCACGTGAATGCAAGCCTAAATTATATTCGTTTTTAAAAAATTCCCAAAGGATCTACAGAGTTTAATGTTCACTACAATGTTTTGTTAAAAAAAATAAAAATGTAAATGTGGACACAACCAGGACTAAGAAATAAAGACTACTTCAGATGGGTTGCAAATTACTTTGTTACAAGTAGTTTGTCTGGATATTCATTAGAGTAAGGATCTTCAAGTTTCTGTCAGAAGTGGGATTCTAACCCACGCCTCGTTAGAGACTGCAACCTGAATGCAGCGCCTTTGACTGCTCGGCCATCCTGACCTGAGATTGCATGTTTATAAATGGTATTGCAACACGATTCTGTTTTTCCCCCAAACTCGTTCATTTCAATGATTGTCTTTGTGAAATACTGGAGTCCCAGTTGAAAGCACAGGCTTTTGTAGCAACACCGGACATGATTATAGATCAAAAAGAATTAACCAAGGTTTTGTTGTTGCAGCAATTAAACTGTGGTTGTTTGAAAGGTGAAATGTACGCTTACAGTTGTCCAAGTATTTTTGGCGATCCCTCGGAGCAGTAGGGTTTATCCTCCAGTTTCTACGCCACGGCGCTTCAGTGGGAGTATTCTCGACTCGCCTGCCGTGTGGGAGACTCGGGTCCGATTTCCTGATGGGGAGTGGCTTTTTGCGCGACACAATTTCAAGGAACCGGCAGTGGTGTTGTTGAACCTTGTGAGCTGACCACAGGTTATCTCTCTTTGTGCTGGAATTTGTAAATCAGCTCTACATGAGGTGTGGGCTTTTTTGTGGTAAGATGCGTAAGAAGCTTTTCAGAAAGGCAAAGAAATTGTTAAAGTCAATGATTCAAACTGAGGTAAAGGAAGTATTTGATAATGCGAAATAGAAAAAGGTCAAATATGAACCCGCAATTCCTGACGATTTTGAACCCGCAATTCCTGACGATTTTGTACCCGCAATTCCTGACGATTTTGTACCCATTATGTCATTTTAAGTCCACAGTGAAGGACCAGCAGCGTTTACATGCCTGTCAGAGTATCAAAGAACCCAGGAGTCATGATGTTGAAGTTTTAAAGACAGCAGAGTGGCGCAGCAGAAGCGTGCTGTGCTCGTAACCCAGCGGTCGAAGGCTCGAAACCATCCTCTGCTATTGTTTAGGTTTCAGGTGAATCTTTGACTGATTCCACGTTTGAATGGAAGTCCAACACCCATTCAGACTACAGCTGTCTTCTCTAACTCTTTGGGAATTACACCTATGATGCCTGCTTGGCTGAGAGGTTAAAAATCTTGTAAGCCAATCTGAACAGTACGGTTGCAATCCGTTCAACGCCCTGAGATTACAGTGATTTAAATGAATGAAAAATTCCACAGGTTTGTATATTACATTTTCATGGAACCCCACATTCGTGATAATGAAAGCTGAGGTCTGCCTACATAAGAACCCTCTAAATTTGGTGCCGTGTGTGCTCAGCTGTACATGAGGAACTCAAGTATGTTGCAAACTACTTCATGATGAAACAAAGGACTTTGCTAATATTTATTTCTTTGCTTGTTTATAGAGGTAAAAAGGAAAGCAAGAAAACCTTGTTTCCACCCTGTTTCGAGCAGGGGACCTTTCACGTGTTAGGTGAATGTGATAACCACTACACCATGGAAACTGCTGCAAGTCACAGACCTTTGTCAAGACTCACAAGTTGATTTCCAGCCGATGGAAAACATGGTGCTCGCCGGTCTTATTGCTGTTATTAATTGCACTGCATCTCTTGCCTTTTGTGGATGTTGTTGTATCCCTTGTGCACTTAGAATGTGTACCACTTTGTAGCATGTTTTGTCTGTCGGAGCCCACATTTCAAACGTTCTTCCTCATAATTGTGCTCAGACTATGGTGGGTCAGTGGTAGAGTTCTTGCCTGCCATGCGGGAGACCCGGGTCTGATTCCCGGCTAATGCTATCTGTTGCTTCTATTACATTTGAACTCATATTGATAAGGGACAAAAGCAATGGTCGTGACCACCCCCAGACAAAGGCATTAAACCCAAAAGGTATATTGGACTCACCTAAGGCTGAAGTTATTCACATAGATCGCAGTGTACTTCCAGTTATGCCAGAAGCTCCTTGTCCCATCCAAAGACAATGACATCGGGCCATCCAAACATGATAGTTCATAATTTTTTTGGAAGAAATTAATCTCCCAAGGGAGGCGGTCTCTGCGGCGCAATTGGTCAGCGCGTTCGGCTGTTAACTGAAAGGATGGTGGTTCAAGCCCACCCAGAGACGAGTTTTTGACACAAGCATGGGGGTTCAAGGGTTTTCTTGTACAGCCCATGTCCTTTTCTTACTTTTTGCAAAAGCGTTTCTAGTTAAATCATGTGCCATGTTTGCAAAATAACCTTCAAGCCATGCTTGATTAAACTAATGTAAATTTCTGAAGATCAATGCTATTGCCTCAAATTGGCTATCATCAATTGAGTATAGGGTTAAAGGCATCGAGTTGAAATACAACTACCTTCCAGGTGCTGTAGCTGTCAGTTAAAGTGCATGTTTGTTAAACAGTAGATGTTGGTTTCAAATCCCATCAGTGTCTCGATGTTTTTTCCATAACACTTTCTCCGTCTGTTTTCAAACCACGTGAATGCAAGCCTAAATTATATTCGTTTTAAAAAAATTCCCAATGGATCTACAGAATTTGATGTTCACTACAATGTTTTGTTAAAAAAAATAAAAATGTAAATGTGGACACAACCAGGACTAAGAAATAAAGACTACTTCAGATGGGTTGCAAATTGTTTTGTTACAAGTAGTTTGTCTAGATGTTCATTAGAGTTAGGATCTTCAAGTTTCTGTCAGAAGTGGGATTCGAACCCACGCCTCGTTAGAGACTACAACCTGAATGCAGCGCCTTTGACCGCTCGGCCATCCTGACCTGAGATTGCAGGTTTATAAATGGTATTGCAACACGATGCCTTTTTTCCCCAAACTTGTTCATTTAAATGATTATGTCTTTGTAAAATACTGGAGTCCCAGTTGAAAGCACAGGCTTTTGTAGCAACACCGGACAGGATTATAGATCAAAAAGATTTAACCAAGGTTTTGTTGTTGCAGCAATTAAACTGTGGTTGTTTGAAAGGTGAAATGTACGCTTACAGTTGTCCAAGTATTTTTGGCGAGATCGACAGGCGGATCGGTGCGGCGTCTTCAGTAATGCGGACGCTGTATCGATCCGTTGTGGTGAAGAAGGAGCTGAGCCGGAAGGCAAAGCTCTCAATTTACCGGTCGATCTACGTTCCCATCCTCACCTATGGTCATGAGCTTTGGGTTATGACCGAAAGGACAAGATCATGGGTACAAGCGGCCGAAATGAGTTTCCTCCGCCGGGTGGTGGGGCTCTCCCTTAGAGATAGGGTGAGAGCCTCTGTCATCCGGGGGGAGCTCAAAGTAAAGCCGCTGCTCCTCCACATCGAGAGGAGCCAGATGAGGTGGTTCGGGCATCTGGTCAGGATGCCACCCGATCGCCTCCCTTGGGAGGTGTTTAGGGCACGTCCGATCGGTAGGAGGCCACGGGGAAGACCCAGGACACGTTGGGAAGACTATGTCTCCCGGCTGGCCTGGGAACGCCTCGGGATCCCCCGGGAAGAGCTGGACGAAGTGGCTGGGGAGAGGGAAGTCTGGGCTTCCCTGCTTAGGCTGCTGCCCCCGCGACCCGACCTCGGATAAGCAGAAGAAGATGGATGGATGGATGGATGAAGAAAAAGAAGTTAAAAAAAATTTCGCGAACGAGAAAAAAAATGTCCGTGTGAACTGTGTAATAGTTGGGGATTTCAATGTGTGGGGCGGGAAATTGGATATATGTACGGGAATGGTGTTTAAAGATGATGTTTCAAGAAATGTGCTAAAACAAGGTATGCAAAGAAAAGGCATGATAGATGTCTGGAGAGAAAGACACCCAACAGAGAAGGCATATACGAGAAGTCAAATAATAAAGGGGGTGCTAAAACAAAGCAGAATATTCCTGGGAATACCAGGTGCTGTCGGCTTTTGGTGAGGCTCCCAGCAGAGGGCGCCAATTGTCCTCTTCTGCTATTGTCACAAGTGCTTTAGTATTTGTCAATAAATCATTTTTAGTATGGCCAAGAATGACATTTGCGTCTGAAAGCGCTTCAGCCAGGGTGTCAAGATTAAAAGTGTGTTTTGGAGGCACATTTCTCGGCTTACGGCCATACTACCCTGAGCACGCCCAATCTTGTCTGATCTCGGAAGCTAAGCAGGGTCAAGCCTGATGAGTACTTAGGGGACGGCGTGGTGTGATTGGCAGAGTGGCCGTGCCAGCAACCTGAGAGTTCCTGGTTTGATCCCTACCTTCTACCAACTTTGTCATGTTCGTTGTGTCCTTGAGCAAGACCCGTCACCCTTGCTCCTAAAGGGGCGCGGTTGGGCCTTGCATGGCAGCTCCTGCCATCATTGTGTGAATGTGTGTGTGGGAATGGGTGAATGTGGAAAGAGTGTCAAAGTGCTTTGAGTACCTTAAAGGTAGAAAAGCACTATACAAGTAAAACCCATTAACCCATACTTGAAAAGGTGACTGCCTGGGAATACCAAATCAAATCAACTTTATTTATAAAGCACATTTAAAATTTACCATAGGGGTAGCCAAAGTGCTGTACAATGGGCAGGTTAAAAGATAATACGAGTACCGAGCAAACACAACACAACACAAACAGAACACGATAAAAAATAAATGAAATAAAATAAAACATAAAAACAGGTTCACAGCAGGTGTATTATGGGGTGCCATTGCAGGATGGATATCACTCAGTGTTAAAAGCCATGGAATAAAAGTATGTTTTTAAGAGAGATTTAAAAACAGGAAGAGAGGAGGCTTGTCTAACACTCAGAGGTAGGTCGTTCCAGAGCTTGGGAGCAGCAGCGGCGAAAGCTCTGTCACCTCTAAGCTTCAGCCTTGTGTCAGGGACCGTCAGTAGCAGCTGATCGGCTGATCTTAGGGATCGGGTGGGGCAGTAAGGCTGAAGGAGGTCGGAGAGATATGTTGGCACGAGGTTGTTTAGACATTTAAAAACAAATAAAAGGAGTTTAAAATTGATTCGGTAAAGCACAGGGAGCCAGTGAAGGGACGCTAATATAGGGGTGATGTGCTCACGTCTGCGGGTCTGTGTTAGCAGACAAGCAGCAGAGTTTTGCACAAGCTGCAGGCGGGCGAGGGAGGCCTGGCTAATGCCAACATACAGGGCATTACAGTAGTCAAGACGAGTCGAGATAGAGGCGTGGATTAATTTCTCGAGATCATGTCCTGATAGAAGCGGTTTCACTTTCGCTATTTGGCGTAGTTGATAAAAGCTTTTTTGAACGACGCTGCTGATTTGTTTTTCGAATTTAAAATCTGAGTCGAACTTTACCCCCAGGTTTGTGACACAGTCGCTGAGATACGGGGTCAGAGTGCCGAGGTCAACGTTGGGGGAGGGACAGCGACTTGGACCGAACAACATAACTTCTGTTTTGTCTTCATTTAGGCTCAGGAAGTTAGCTGAAAGCCAGACTTTGATGTCGTGCAGGCAGTCAATAAGACGTTGAACCGTGTTATTTTGTGCCATGGAAAAATAAATCTGGCAATCATCGGCATAAAAATGAAATGCAATACTGTACTTCCTAAAAATAGAACCAAGGGGGAGAAGGTAAAGCGCAAATAAAATTGGGGCAAGGATTGAGCCCTGGGGGACCCCATGTGGTAAAGGAGCTGTGGAAGACATAAAACTGTCTACTTTTACACAAAAACTCCTGTCGGTTAGGTACGACCGGAACCAGTTGAGGGCGGCGCCCTTAATGCCCACACAGTTCTCAGGACGAGTGATTAAGGTGGCGTGGTCGACGGTGTCGAGTGCAGCAGACAGACACCAGGACAACATATTTACCAGAATCAGTTGACAGGAGGATATTGTTAAAAACTTTTAGAAGCGCTGACTCTGTGCTGTGGAGGGCTTTAAAACCGGACTGGACCAGCTCAGTGATACCATTATCCTCTAAGAAGGGCAACAACTGACTGTAGACAACCTTCTCTAATATTTTGGAAATGTATGGAAGATTAGAGATAGGTCTGAGGTTAGAGAGGAGAGAGGGGTCGAGGCTTGGTTTTTTAAGTAGAGGTCGTACCACTGCATGTTCAAACTCTACTGGAAAAATTCCAGAAGAGAGGCTACTATGAAATGTAACTTACTTCACCAATTATTATTTATTTACTTATTTTTATTGTGATTACTTATGGAGTATATTGTGAATAAATTGAGAACAGGAAGTGAACAAAGGTTTTAGCAACAGTTATGTAAAAGAAAAGGGGTAGGATTAAATAAGCTCTGCTTCTTCCTACTCCTTTTCGAACATGTTGAAAAGAGAAACTGGAGATTGTGATGTATCATGTTGTATGCTTGCATGTTCCAAATAAACTCAAACTCAAACTCAAACTCAAACTATTGATAATGTTAAGGACACTTGATCCAATAGTAGCAAGTACCTCCTTAAACAGGCGAGGTGGGAGGGCATCTGCAGGAGAACCAGAGGGCTTCATATGACTAACTGTGTCATTTAAAAAAGAAAAGGACACTGGCTCAAACTGATGGAAAACAGAAGAGAAATGCAGAGGAACAGAAGGGTCATATGAAGGCTGAGAGAATCTATGTGACAATAACTGTGACAATATCATCTACAGCTTTTAGAGAGTGCAGTGCACAACTGCGCACACAACAAGCAATCAGCATGGTTATAAAAATAGTGACAGAGAATAGAACAAGGATGGACAATTCAACCCTTAACTCAACAATGAGTAGATGAGTGTTATGTGTGTGTATATGTGTAAATAAATTAACACTGAAATTCAAGTATTTCTCTTATTTATATATATATATATATATATATATATATATATATATAAAATAAAATAAATATATTATATATATACATATATATATATATTAATATATATATATATATATATATATATATATATATATATATATATATATATATATATATATATATATATATATATATATATATATATATAGCTAGAATTCACTGAAAGTCAAGTATTTCTTATATATAAATATATATATATGAAATACTTGACTTGGTGTATTCTAGCTGTAAATATACTCCTCCCCTCTTAACCACGCCCCCAACCACGCTCCCACCCCAACCTCCCGAAATCGGAGGTCTCAAGATTGGCAAGTATGACATAAGTATTCGGAGCCTTTTGCTCAATACTTTGTTGATGCACCTTTGGCTGCAATTACAGCCTCAAGTCTTTTTGAACACGATGCCACAAGCTTGGCACGCCTATCTTTGGGTACTTTCTCTCCTTCCTTTGCAGCACCTCTCAAACTCCATCAGGTTGGATGGGAAGTGTTGCTTTTCACCCAGAAGTCTGTGTACGTCGCTTCTGCTTCTTTCTACTCCGTTTCGGACTCGACTCAAACTGTGACGATCTGTGAATTGTTTGCTTGTGTTTGGATGTTGTTGTTTGTCCGAATAAAGCGGAGGTCAAAGTCAATGAAATACTAAGAGTTGAAGCAAACAGCCATCGCTCCTTTGATTGGCTACTCAAAATCAGGCGATTAGCAGCAACAAAGGACCTGTTGGAGACCCTTGCTCTATATTCAAATGCAAAGAATGCAGGAGCAATGTGGCCAACTATCACAGCCAGGTGTGTTTACTGGAAAAAAGGACGGTGTGCTGAAACATTGTCACAGGTTCAAATGTATTTCACTGACAGATCTGTTGGTTGGTTTTTACTCCCTAAAACATGAATTGCTACAAAAGTACATGCCCTGTGCCAAAGCAAGCTTTTGAAGTCTAGACCAGGACAGAAGGAATGTAACTTTATGACATTTACAACATCCAGTGACATTTCTCTCTGCATGTAACCCATGTACATTTAAATAAGACCAGTATGTGGATTTATTGTCAATGTGCTGTCATCACCTCTTTTGTCTTGTTTTGTGTTTTGTTGTAGTTCTCCTATCTCTAAGGTCTATTTCTGTTTCAGTGCTCCTTTCTTTGTTTACTTTGAACACTGATTAATCTCACCTGCCATTGATTAGTGACCAGGAGGTTCACCTGCTTCTGATCACTAATCAGAGAGTCTTATACATCTGCAAGCAACCTTGTTCTTCACTCTATGCCAGGGGTGTCCAAACTACAACCCTGTCTTCAGTCTGGACCGCATTACAAGTTCTGCTAAGAAGTGTGCTGCGTTGATAGTATCATAGCACAGCACACACAAAGATGTTTTGTCTTTGTGTGGGGTCAAAAATATATTTTAAAAATTAATAAAATACACTATATTGCCAAAAGTATTTGGCCACCTGCCTTGACTCACGTATGAACTTGAAGTGCCATCCCATTCCTAACCCATAGGCTTCAATATGATGTCGGTCCACCTTTTGCAGCTATTACAGCTTCAACTCTTCTGGGAAGGCTGTCCACAAGGTTGCGGAGTGTGTTTATAGGAATTTTCCACCATTCTTCCAAAAGCGCATTGGTGAGGTCACACACTGATGTTGGTGGAGAAGGCCTGGCTCTCAGTCTCCGCTCTAAGGTGTTCTATCGGGTTCAGGTCAGGACTCTGTGCAGGCCAGTCAAGTTCATCCACACCAGACTCTGTCATCCATGTCTTTATGGACCTTGCATTGTGCACTGGTGCACAGTCATTTTGGAAGAGGAAGGGGCCTGCTCTAAACTGTTCCCACAAGGTTGGAAGCATGGAATTGTCCAAAATGTTTTGGTATCCTGGAGCATTCAAAGTTCCTTTCACTGGTACTAAGGGGCCAAGCCCAGCTCCTGAAAAACAACCCCACACCATAATTCCTCCTCCTGCACAATGCAGTCCGAAATGTACCGTGGCTCTACCACTTTGTGGCTGAGTTGCTGTTGTTCCCAAACTCTTCCATTTTCTTATAATAAAGCCGACAGTTGACTTTGGAATGTTTAGGAGCGAGGGAATTTCACGACTGGATTTGTTGCACAGGTGGCATCCTATGACAGTTCCACGCTGGAAATCACTGAGAGCGGCCCATTCTTTCACAAATGTTTGTAGAAACAGTCTCCATGTCATGTCTGTGTGATCATGTTTTTGTTTTGGTCATGTTCGGTTTTGTTTTTGGACTTTTTGTGCACTTTTGTTTTGTCACCATAGCAACCATTAGTTTTCACCTGTCACGTCACGCACCTGTTTCACGTTTTGAGTCACGCACCTGCTTTCACTAATCATGTCTATAGTATTTAAGTTCATTGTTTTCAGTTTGTCGTTCTGACGACATCCCACAATTATGCTCTACACACTCTTCATCCTCTTAGATCCTGCTTCATGTCCCATGCCAAAGTAAGTTTTTGTTCCATGTTTATAGTCTTTTTGGTTTCATAGTTTGTTCTCCGCCATTGTGCGCGCCTTTTGTTTACTTCCTTTTTTTGTAGTTATAGTGTTTAAATAAAACTGTACTTACATTCTCGTCTCGCCCGAGCCAACTTTCCGTTGCATCCCGGAAAAGCAAACACCCAGGACCAAGTCATGACACTCCATGCCTAAGTGCTTGATTTTATACACCTGTGGTTGGGCCAAGTGATTAGGACACCTGATTCTCATCATTTGGATGGGTGGCCAAATACTTTTGGCAATATAGTGTACATATTACACACATAGGCTATCATAACACTTTATACTTTTATACATTTTTCTTTATTTTTTTGCTCCTTCATTCTCTATAATCTACTTTTTAATCTAGTAAATGTATTTCTCCATATAAGTTGGTAGTAATGATGATAATAAAGGTAAAATATTATTATTCTTTATCATAATGGTAGGAGACCACGGGGAAGACCCAGGACACGGTGGACAGACTATGTCACCCAGCTGGCCTGGGAACACCTCGGGAAGAGCTGGAAGAAGTAGCTGGGGAAAGGGAAGTCTGGGCTTCCCTGCTTGGGCTGCTGCCCCCGCGACCCGACTTCGGATAAGCGGAGGAAGATGGATGGATGGTATTGTTATTAATACATTTGAGATGATAGTAATGGAGATAATAGAAATACATATTCTTCTTCTTTGTTATTAGTAGTATTATTGTTCTAATAATACCATATATATTGTATATAATGTAAAATATAAATGAATTATGGTGTAATAATGACCAATGTTAGTACTGTATTATTACTGTTTAATTCACTAATTACTTTTTCATACATTTAATATGCAGTATTTACAAAAATATGAATATTTTCTGTTTTTTCACAAGTCTTTTTTCTTCTTAACATGTATTCATGTTAAACAAATAATGCGGTCCTGGACGGCAGGTACCTTGGCGTGATGACGTCAGGGTGAAGGTGCGAACACGTGACACCGTCGTGGCGCCGAGCGACATCATCACGCTGGTGGCGGGCCGCAGGAGGAGGAGGAGACTGCAAAGGTGTGACCTCCATCGCCCGAGTGGCCTCCGAGTCATTCAGAGGACCTGGAAGAAGACGACAGCTTCATTTTGCTTTTGTAAAAGAGTCTAATATCTTTTAAAAGTTGCACCGACATCATGAATTTGTTGTTTTTCGTCCTTCTGGCCGTGCAAATGCAGAGCGTGTCTCCCGGTGAGTTGTTTTTATTTACAACTTCTTTGTAACATCTTAAGTGGACTGAAGTTGTTCCATATTCTTGTATTATTTTTCTTCTTTATTCTTCTGTTGTTGTAGTTTTATTGATTGAGACTTGTATTAGTAGATTGCACAGAAATGTACATATTCTGTACAATTGACCACTAAATGGTAACACCCCAATACGTTTTTCAACTTGTTTAAGTCAGGGTCCACGTTAATCAATTCATGGTAATTGTAGTCTTACTTTATCTCATTATTATTTTTGTCAACACTTTTTTCTTGTCTTTACTTCGTCATTGAATAAGTTATTTAGCTACACAATGTCTGTGACTTCCAATCAATGTTATAAAATGTTATTTCAACTCACTTTTTAATGCAACATAATATAAATGAGTGTGTATTCATATTAACCACATAAATAAAGTATATTAAATAGATAGATAGTACTTTATTGATTCCTTCAGGAGAGTTCCCTCAGAGAAATAAAAATTCCAGCAGAATTGAGATCGAATTTAAAAAGTAAAAAGTAAATAATGCGGGTATAAATGGAAATAAAATAGAAAATATAATAATAACAGTAAAAATAAAAAGCAAAAATAAGAATAAATATATAATATTAAAAAAAAATATATAACAGGAGAAACTAGGCATTAGTGACCATGTTATGAAAATGTATTGCACTGTTTTTAATTGCTTTTTAATATATGTTGATGATATGAAACAGAGCTCAAAAACACTCTTTGTTGCTGTCGGTGTTTCATCCACCAAAGCGCTTGTCTGGTATCTTGTCATAAATCTGCTCTTCGCTGTCTTTTGACATGTCGTGAATTAAAAAGTATGGATAGATGGAGTCACAGAAGGGTGGTTAACGATGGTGAGGGAGGTGCTCCAGCTGGGCTGTATTAAGATGCTGGTTATTGTATTAGCCATGGCCCTCACCAGACCCCTTTAACCGGGGTACGTGCCCCAGGATAAATGAGCTGCAGGCCAGTACTGGGGGCTGACTGAACACCGCCCGGATAAAACAAAAATTCTAAACCAAATGAAACATTATTGCATGACTACTGTTGAAGTCACGTAATAATGAAACAGCGACAGGGTGGCAGGAACAGGAGATAAGAAAGAGGGAGTTAAGGTCTGGAGCCTTTTAAACTAACTAATAAGTTGTTATCAAGTCTGTTAAAAAATGCATTTGTATCAAGGCAAGTCAGGGTGCTGGAGGATGGGGAGTGGGGTGGGGGGGTGTTGATGAGACAAAGTGGGAGTACGGAAACTGAAACAAGTCAGGAGCGACGACACCCACACTGTAAAAAATGACCTTCGGCAAGCAATTGTTAAATAGCAACAGTGAAACACCTTAAAATCTAAAATAGTTTATCACAGCAGTGGATTCCTGCAAACCAAGAAAGAGTAGATAACCTAAATGACTCTGCACAATCCATGGTAAAATACCGGCAGCGGTG
Source organism: Nerophis lumbriciformis (assembly GCF_033978685.3). NCBI lineage: Eukaryota > Metazoa > Chordata > Actinopteri > Syngnathiformes > Syngnathidae > Nerophis > Nerophis lumbriciformis. The sequence continues at coordinate 45,812,590 of NC_084563.2, forward strand.
ATTGCCAGGAGGTCACCTTGAAAAATACAGTCACGATGTATAGGACATGACGATATGTTGACGTAGAATCCGATTTATTACAATTTACGGTACAATAGTGGCCGGTGTGTTTGCCAGGGATTCACTGTAAAATAAATGAGGGCCAATTTTAATGTTGCCAATCAGCCTATCCCCAGGTGCATGTCTTTGGAGGTTGGGAGGAGGCCGGAGAGAACCCACACAGAACATGCAAACTGAAAACATATCAAAGCCAAGACCTTCTCCCTGTGAGGCATAAGTGCTAACCACTGTCACACCGTGCTGCCCTGTCAGCAAGGGGGGCGGGCTGGAGCCTACCCCAGCATCACTGGGGCGGAAGTCGCCACCTTACTGCAGGGCCAAAACATTTACACTCACATTCACACACTAGGGACTATTTAGTGTTGCCAATCGACCTATCCCCAAGTACTTAACTTTATTTAACCCACAATACCAGAAATGTGACATAAAAGTGACATATTTGTAAACAAATGAAAGCAGTCAAATGTGAGAGTAAACACAAAATGGTTATTATTCACTGTTAAAGGAGCCATATGTAATAATGTGGCCAGAAAAGGTACTGCAATCCTGATCAAAATTCTGTAGTCCCCTCCCTCTCTCCCTGACAGAGGTTGCCAGATACGCAGCCGAATCCAGCTCCATGGACTGGGCTTGTCCAAGGAACTTCCACCTCTTACTAAGGGTTGAGGTGCTGGGACCGTAAATGCTGAATAGACAAGCGTTTTGTCAATAACAAATCTCTAGCCAACATATTTTACACAGACATTTTCAGGAAGAAGCACGTCATGCCTGCGTACAATATCACAACAAATAGCAACCATATGGTTGTTTTCAGTACTATCAGAAAACAAAGACTAAAACAAACTACAACCAACACTAGCAATGTTTATACTGGTGAAAATAAGTAGAGCATGCTTAGCAGCCTAATGTACGCCTAGGGATGATGTTTGATAAGAAATTATCGGGTTCGAGGCCATTATCGAATCCTCTTATCGAACCGATTCCTTATCGATTCTCTTATCGAATCCAGATAGGTTGTTGTATATGGAAAAAAACACAATATTTGGTTTAACAAAAGCTCACTTTTATTTTATAAGAAAAAACTAAAATAAAATAAATAAATAAATATTGACTGTTACCCCCCTAAAAAAAAAAATAAAAAAAATATTGACTGTTGTTACCCAAAGTATATTAAGTGGGATTTTTCAGAAAAACTAATATATACAGTAACACAAAAACAACCTCTCTCTGTGATCACTATAGGTGTATAAATAATAATATAGTGTTAAATAAAATCAGTCCCTTGGGCACAAAACTGAAAATAATACAGCTCTCTAAAAAGTGCACTTCTGCTGCTATTGGAACATACTAACTACACACACAGGCAGACAGCTAACAAACAATCCAAGACGTCTAATAAAGTTCCAAAGCAGATTAATCCATTTAGGCTCTTTATTGTTGTTGATCTTGCTTTGTCTTTTCCTATCTTTACTTTTGTCTTGCACTGGACTGTTATTATTATTATTTTTTAAATGAAATACACACAATGACAAATGTATAAGCTATGTGATTCAATTAACATACTGAAATGTAATACACAATATGTAAATATTAGCTTCACACAAATATACAGTACTATCATCAAACAAATACTTCTGAGGGTTGAAACTATTTCGATGGTGGAAATACACGAATGGCAGCCATTTTAAGTCCTCAAAACATCCATTGAAATCGTTTTTCAATAAACATCTTACTACCAAATTGAACCACTTTCCACCTTAATATTGAGTTATATAAACAAGTTAAACAGTTTACTTACAGACTTATCTTTTCCAAGGCTTGTAAGAGCTAACACAACTTGTCTACTTCTCAATTGTCTCATGAACTTAACTGACGTCGCCAACCCGGAAGTGCCCAAACTATTGACGCGTAGTATTTTCATATCGCCTCAAGGTGTCAGTAAGAGTCTACAATCAAATGGGTATAACATTGCCCATTTGAGATTCGGATAAAGAACCAACTCTTTTTCTTTACTATAGTAGCCTCGATAACGGTAACCGGTTCTCAAAAGGGCATTCGAGTCCATGGAATCGGTTCTTTTCTTATCGGACAACCGGGAGAATCGGTTTCGGACATCATCCCTATGTACGCCCAAAACTAAAGAGGAGACATTTTACTAAGGTGTGTCTATAGGCTACACGAACGAATAATTATTTTATCATGTGATTTGTCTGTCTCCATACCTTTCACATTGCCATGATGACAGCCGGGCTAATGATGGAACCCTCAGCGTATCAGCATGTTGAGAAGGAAATAGGCACTGACACTACACATATCCATATTGGTTTTATTTATCGAAAATATATTTTGGCCTGTCAGTTGGATGACACATCGACATCCAGGCTAACGGGCATATATTTCCCCCGTTAGCTTATATGTCGATGTGTCATTGACCGGGCTAGCATGCTAAGCATTACACTAGGAGCTGAGCACCATCACACTAAGCATTGGTTGCAGGAACATACTAGCTTTGTTAGACAAGATCATAGACTGTATTGGACAATATAGTTTACATACCCAATGTCCATGTCCAATTATCACAAGTAATAAGAAAACGTAAATGCCTGACTTACCTATCAAGGAGGAAATTAGCAAGTTTGGCATGAGATGAAAAAGTATTTTCCGCCTTCAATCGTCTCCATCTTTCAAAGGCATCCCTGATACAAATCCTCGTTTTGTTCCTGGCTTTGTCATGAATAAGTTGAGAATGGTAACGAGGCCTTTTAGATTTACTAAGATCTGACATGTTTAGTAACTTTACCAGTGGCAGTAGCCAGACGAAGAGGGCGGTGCGTAACTGGCACCCTGGATGTGACACACTCAGACTTTCTAATTAGTCAAACAGTAGAGGGCGGGACATCGAAATGAAGACAATAACAAGATTTCGGGGCTGTAAATCTAATTTTGATATGAGAATATCCCGGCTGAATTACTGTTATCAGTTATAGAGGTATTGGAAAAGAACATGATTTATTAATGCCTTTTGACATATAAGGGCCATTTAATGATGGCTTGACATGAAATTCTTACATATGGCTCCTTTAAATGTGTTGAAGTTGAGTGGGCGTATACGCAGTTGAACTTGAAATTATTCAACCCCGGACTTTAAAAAAAAAAAGAAGATATTTATTTACAATTTCTAAAGATGGCGCATTATAAAATATAGTAATATTTTTTTTAAATAATTACTATTATGATAATGATTACAATAATTAAACATATTTATTTTTGTTATTATTATTATTGATATCATTATCATTATTGTCAATAATACTATTTTTATTTCTGAGATCATTGGAAGTGCACAGATGGCGGCCATCCTTGGAACAGCTCACATATTGTGAAAAGTGTTGTGTCTCTAAGCTGCAGGCGGTAGCTGAGACATGATGGAGATGACCCAGCAGAACAGCAAAGGACTGGGGAGAACTGCATACAATTAAAATAATAATACAAATGTTTTCAGCAGTTTTGTTGGTGGGGAGAACTGCATACAATTAAGATAACAATACAAATGTTTTCAGCAGTTTTGTTGGTTTATAGCAAGTTATTGACATTTGCAAATTTGTAATTATAATTTCTAATGTGTTGAACAGTGTTTTCTGGGCAACTGTTAACACGAAATTAATAAAATGAGGATGACAACATAAAATGTTGTATTTTTGATCAAGAACACAATTTGATTTGCGCTTTCTAAGACTCTTGTACATGATTTTTTTTTAAGTCATCTTGGTTTTTTTGGTTTTCTTTCAGTGATTCACGAACTGGAGTATTACATACATATAGCCACTCAAGATTCAAGAATCATAGCGTACAAAGAATTGTGCCACCTGGATGGATTTAAGATTACGCAATACGACAACACCAACAGGAACGTCCTCCCCAAACAGAACTGGATGAAGAAGATCACAGCAGAGGATCCACAGTACTGGCAGAGAGCGACAGAGACCAGTGTTGCTGCTGAGCATTTCTGTACAAGCATGTATGAACCTCACCTGAAGTATTACACCAGACCTGAAGGTTTGTTATGTTGAACTTTTGACAATAAAATGTGTTTAATGTGCTCTTTAATACGTACTTTAACATATATTTACCTTTATAATATCACACAGATATCTTGTCTCTTTCCATCCCAGAATGACCTTATAAAAAATACAAGATGTATGTATTAGCATGTGTATGTGTGTGTGTGTGCGTGTGTGTGTGTGCGTGATTGTGTGTGCGTGTGTGTGTGTGTGTGTGTGTGTGTGTCTGTGTGTGTGTGTGTGTGTGTGTGTGTGTGTGTGTGTGTGTGTGTGTGTGTGTGTGTGTGTGTGTGTGTGAGAGAGAGATTCTATTTTGCTCATTTAGGAGACAACATTTTCTGCACATGAGCTTGGTAGATAGTTTGCACATGTTTTTATACACAAAAACCGTCAGTAGATCAGGCCCTAAGTGGGGATGATTTTTACTGAATCTGGACTCTCGGGTACTCGTCTCAGTCCACTCGTTCGCTTCCTTGAGTCAGTAAAATGAAGCTAGTTTCAAATAAATACTTTGTGTTACTCTCTTAGATACTTACATAAGTGAGTGGGATTCTGGATGCCAATGGGATGACGACACTGATGAGGTCACAGGTTGGTATTGGGATTGGTTTGATGGAGGACGGGACTTTGATGAAGGACAGCCATGGAAATGGACCGCAGCAAAAGAACAAGCAGATCCCCCCCGGCTGATCTGGGATAAGGGCATAGCTCCACCAGTGTACTTAAAGGACTACGTTGACAATTGTACTTCTTACATGAAGAAGTACTTGAGTGTCCTATTGAGAACAGGTAGAACCATACCTTTCATTTTTACATTTGTAACCATGTTAGCTTGCTCCCTTTAAGAACATTACTAGCATTACAAACTATACTCTAATCATTCTCTCTCTTTTTTTCCATCTTTTTTCCTCCCACACTTTCTCTCCATATTGTCTTCCTGTGCAGACCTTCCAATGGTGTCTCTAAACCAGACGACACCGTCTTCTCCAGTCAGCTGCAACGCAACAGGTTTCTACCCCGACAAAGCCGTCATGTTTTGGAGGAAAGACGGCGAGAAGCTCCTTGAGGGTGTGGAGCAAACAGAAATGCTCGAAAACCAGGACGGAACCTTCCAGATGTCGGTGAACCTGAATGTGACGGGCGACATGGAGGGCAAGTACGAATGTGTGTTTCAGATGACTGGTGTCAAGGAGGACATCGTCACCAAGCTGGAGACCAGAGGCGTCCCGAGCAGCTTGAGCGGTGAAGGTGAGAGACACATTTGGTTAACTTGCACAATGATGTAGACGTTTCTCTTCAGAAGTCTAAATCATTATTTTTCATCCATGCTATGTAAGTAGCACACCACTGTTTCAGCTGCTACTATGTACGACTAATTATTGGTCCAGTTATCAACCCTAACACGGACAAACAAACCCATTTATCAATTTATTGTGTGAATCAATTTTAACTTTGTGCTTGATCATTTTTTATATCCAGACCTCAATACAAGCACATCTGGTGACACAACCATTGAGAGCCAAGCCACGATCCGACCTAGTACCACCAGTGGCAGCTTCGATGTCACCACTGAGAGCAACAAAGCCACCACCCGACCTAGTACCACCAGTGGCACCTTGGATGTCACCACTGAGAGGAACAAACCCACCACCCAACCAACTCCTGAGCTCAGTAAGTCCACAGATCATCTGGAAGGTAAACAGAGACAATTAGACTGTTTCAGACTATAAATATGAGATTTTAACTCAACGCCTAAATATATGCAGGGTGGTCATTTAAACATTGAGAGAGGTGATTGGATTAGTGCAAGAAAGCGATAATAACCATCTTACTGAACTTGCAAAAAGCAGTATGTGTTTCTCTGTGCAGCACCACAGTGACATTCATCGTAGCCATTGATTAAACTGTGATAAATATTTTTAATTATATTCTATTCTTGTCACGATGACAATGTTTATGTTTACAAGTAACCGAGTTGTGCTTTTTTCTCTCAACAGACAAGGTGTGCATGGGCTGTGTTGTTGCCACGTCGGTGATCCTTACGATGGTGATCTGTCTGTCGGTCACCATCATCATCATCGTGATGGTCAAGCGTTACAGGAAGAGACATGGTGAGGGACATATCTTCTCTGTCTTCTTCTCAGTGCAGCATCACTCTCTGCACTTCCTAAGAGTAATGTGAACCTTCTGCAAGAGCACACGAGATAAAGTGTCGCGTATCTAACTTTAACATGTGTTCTTGTGATAAATATCGGAAGAATGAGACATGATCCATATATGTTCACCTCAGTGACGTGCAGTCACTAGAGGCAGGTGAGGCGGGGCCTCACCTGCCATCATGGAAAGAAAAAAAATGTAAAAAGAAAAAAAATTAATTAAATTGTTATATGTATCCAGTGATTATACTATAAAGTTATGTTCCATTTAACTTCACCAGTTTTAGATTATTTTTATTCAAAATCGCTGAATTTGCACATTTGCCGTTCAAATACTGAGAAGAGACGGTGCGGTGAACAGCAGCCAGTTGAGGCACATCACTCAGTGCCTCAACATGGATTCCGGACTCGGCTAACTGCTGGCCTGCTGTGCAGTGAGACTGTATTGCTATATGAATTATATTATACATTTCCATAGTTTAGTTAGCTGAGGTATATAATGTACAGTGTATTTTGTCAACAACTGTATGTGTGTAAAGTATTTCTTGTGCTGAGCGATCATAAAATGGCTGCAAAAGACGCACTGGCTGAGGCTCCAGTAATCCCGTCTCCTGCACCCCCGCCGTAGAATTGTTATATCAACTAAAGCCCACACTTATAATTTCCACGTGCAAGATTGAATCTATTTAAAAAAGTTATTTCATAAGAAGCCAAAAAGTGCAAAAACAATAATGTTCGTGTTGGAGGAGTTGTGAATGACTGCAGGGCCACAACATTAGGTACACCTGCAGACTGCAGGTGTATCTAATTCACAACTCCTCCAACACGAACATTATTGTTTTTGCACTTTTTGGCTTCTTATTAAATAACTTTTGTAACCCATTTTCATGGGCTTTTCTCTTTGTGATGTTAAGTTCCTGTTATGCGCTGTTATACAGTATATGCCTTGAGCTCTTATTTTGAAGGCGCTAAGAGCGGAAGTGATGTGACACGGAGTGGAGCGGAAGTTTTTGAAAGAAGGTAAATAAAGTGGTCCTCGTGTAAACTGAAGCCTCCGTGTTTGTTATTTTGTAGTTTCATACAGTATAGGCCACATTTATAAACCCTCGGTTACACTTTTTTAAATAGATTCAATCTTGCACGGGGAAAGTTTAAGTGAGGGCTTTAGTTGTGGACTTCATTTATAAGTAAAGGTAAGACCATAATAACGTTTTTTTTTATTAAATGTGCTTTTTTGTGTGCTACAGTTTGTATGTGTAAAGTTAAAGTTAAGTTAAAGTACCAATGATTGTCACACACACACTAGGTGTAATGAAATTTGTCCTCTGCATTTGACCCATGCCTTGATCACCCCCTGGGAGGTGAGGGGAGCAGTGGGCAGCAGTGGCGCCACGCCCGGGAATAATTGTTGGTGATTTAACCCCCAATTCCAACCCTTGATGCTGAGTGCCAAGCAGGGAAGAATGCTGGTATGAGCTTTTAAACATAACCCGTTAACTGCTGCCAATCAAATGGTGAATAAGATACTCTTTAGGGTTGATATGTTTGTAAATGTGACTGTGATGAAGTCAGTGCCTCACCAGCCATCAACCTCACCGCACGTCACTGGTTCATCTTATGATTAGCGACCAGGAAACTCCTGTTATTGTGTCCTACTTTTCTGACACCTTTTCCCTTTAATAGTGTTTAATAGCAATAGTTTAATAGTTTTCCCATTACGGAACCTTGTTTTTTTTTAAATCCTCACCGACAGGACAACAGAATTTCTCCTCATTTTCCGGTGGCATCATGTGTGCACATTTATTTTGCTGACTCATTAAGAATGAATCGTAGTCAGGAAAGAATAGCAGCACTCTGCTTCTTCATGTTTCTAAGTCTAACCTCAAAGATCTGATGCGAGCGATGAGGAACCTTCTGGTTGTACTTCACCATGTGTGAGGTGTTTGGTTAGGGTGAGTAAATCGGTAACAGTGCGGTGTTTGTCCGACAGCTCCCGATCGGGCCGTCCTTATCTCAATGAGTACGCTGGCTGAGTGAGACACGGCAGATGGTGAGTTAACTTACAAGGATTGTTTGCCCTTCCAAATGTTCTTCGGACTTTGGGTGAAGATGATCTACAACTTGGATTCACTTTTGTGGGTAATATGCTGTCATCTTCTTCCTCCAGGACTGCTTGTGCACTGGAACAACGAGATGTCTCCATCATCATTTCACTTGGAGATGAGATGTACTTTGTTCTTCATGATACATTATGGGTTGTACTTGTATAGCGCTTTTCTACCTTCAAGGTACTCAAAGCGCTTTGACACTACTTCCACATTTACCCATTCACACACACATTCACACACTGATGGAGGGAGCTGCCATGCAAGGCGCTAACCAGCACTCATCAGGAGCAAGGGTGAAGTGTCTTGCTCAGGACACAACGGACATGACGAGGTTGGTACTAGGTGGGGATTGAACCAGGGACCCTCGGGTCGCGCACGGCCATTCTTCCACTGCGCCACGCATGTTTTACCATGCAATGTCTCCTTTGGATGCTTAGAAAATGTGTTATGATCGTATGTTTTTGGTGTTTCCTATTGATTTTAATCTGTAAGAGTGTGCTGAAATGCAAGCTAAGAGTCATGGTATCACCACTGTTTATATATCATGTTGTGTCACATTTATTTCAATAAATCAATTTGTTCATTCTGGCTCTTAAAGGAGGACCAGTCGGAAAGTTTTGTTAAGAGAAGAACACAAGAAGAGAACAAGAGAAACAATTATGTTTTTTTTACAGCACAAACTGAAAGCCAACTAAAAATTAAATACCTTAGATCAGGGGTCGGCAACCCGCGGCTCCAGAGCCGCATGCGGCTCTTTGATCACTTTGATGCGGCTCAGCAGCTTACTTGCCGAACCCCCCGATTTTCCCGTGAAACTTCCGGAATTCAGTGACTCTCGCAGAAAACTCCCGGGATTAATATTCACCGATTTTCACCCTTACATCTAGATTAAGGGCGTGCCATGATGGTACAACATTTGACGCCCTCTACAATCTGTATTAATAGTGTGCCAGCCCAACCACCTGTTATACAGTATGCCTCTTCTGCTTCCACACGTACGTGACAGCAATGCATACTTGGTCAACAGCCACACAGGTTACACTGACGGTGACCATATAAAACAACTTTAACACTCTTACTAATAATGCGCCACACAGTGAATCCACACCAAACAAGAATGACAAACACATTTTGGGAGAACATCTGCACCGTAACACAACATAAACACAACAGGACAAATACCCAGAATCCCATGCAGCCCTGACTCTTCCGGGCTACATTATACACCCCTGCTACCACCAAACCACGCCCCCACCCCAACCCTGCTCCCTCACACATCAACCCCCCCCCCCCCCTCTCTGTGCGTCGGTTGAGGTGGGCGGGGTTTGGTAGAGGGGGTGTATAATGTATCCCGGAAGAGTTAGGGCTGCATGGGATTCTGGGTATTTGTCCTGTTGTGTTTATGTTGTGTTACGGTGCAGATGTTCTCCCGAAATGTGTTTGTCATTCTTGTTTGGTGTGGGTTCACAGTGTGGCGCATTATTAGTAAGAGTGTTAAAGTTTTTTTTATACCGCCACTGTCAGTGTAACCTGTGTGGTTGTTGACCAAGTATGCCTTGATGTCACTTAGGTGAGCAAGCGGAAGCCCACACAACGTGTGGCTGATCAGGCATGCTGGTTGTAGTGGGTGCTATATGCTGTACCATCTCGGCACGCAAGACGCTGACAATCGCCATTCATATAAAACCCGGGTGCCGCACCAGCATTCAAATTCCATATTAAGGTGTGGGCAGCGTGCCTGAGACCCCTGGTTTATACATAGCACAAAGCAAAAAAAAAACTTTGTATGCAGTGTTATTTCATTTTAGATTTCGAAAGATTTTTGCGGCTCCCATTGTTTTCTATAATTTGTGAAACTGATCAAAGTGGCTCTTTGACTGGTAAAGGTTGCCGACCCCTGCCTTAGATGAAAGCATAAAGTATTATATTTTGGTATCACCTTACATTACTAACAATAAGCTCCATGATATGCCAAAAAATGGATTTGTTGAAATTCAAGTGGAATGTTCTTGTTCTGTTGGTGGACACTCGTTAAAAGCAGTACCATTCCAGTGTGACCACAGCATTGTCATTTTATTTTTAGTTAAGTCATTTCAGGGTTTTACCTTTGACTAATAACCTTTAACAGTTCATTTTGTTTGACCAGAGTGACAATTTAAATGTTGAAAAGTTAGATGCCTGCATTACACAAGTGATATTAATCATGAAAATTAAGATTGCTTTTCTTTTTGCAATGGCAAGCTTTCTTAAGATTGTTGTATAAGGAATGTTAAAATAACATTTTTATTTGTGTCGATAATAAAGATTTTTTGATTGCAATTCCTGTTTCGTTGATTTCTGTTCTTTCCAATGGAAAAGCTGGTTTTGAACTAAACTGCCAATACATGATCCATCTTAACTTCATTTGACCCTCAGGGACACTTGGCCTTTATTTGGGACAACAATTGAGCTACCAAGAGGCAGCAATACACTATTTTTAATGATAATGACAACATCCATCCATCTTCTTTTACTGTATACCAAATAAATGACATCCGTGTTCTGTCGGTCTTGACCCCCAAGTTACAAGCAGGTAAGAAGTGTATTTAATAGTCAAGAACACAAAAGATAGTGCACAGGAAATGCTAGCACAAGCAAAACAACAGAATGCATGGAAGCAAGACTACGTAGTCACAAACTGATCGAGCAGCGTGTTCAGGGCAAAAAGAAGCCTAATTGGCAACCTGAAACAGGTGTGCCCAGATTGCCAATCGGGGACAGGTGAGGGAGACAGCGCTCAGGGCAGATTGGTGGCGAAGGCAAACAGGAAGTAGAACTGAAAATAAAAGCACTGGAAAGGAAAGACTACCAAACACAGTAAAAGAAATGAACATAGTCCAAACCTGTCATGACAATAACTCTTTTTTTACAGGAGCAGGTTATTGGCCCTAAGTCAAACCCCTAACCTGGAGGACCGGTGTGATCACTCTTGGTCTGGTCTCTACCCTTTGACCTGTACGGCATGGGAGACCCTGCCAGGAGTACTAGACTCCAGCCGACATAGCTCTTGAGATCATGGAGGCGCGCTAACCACCCCATCACGATAAGGTGGTGATGCCGTCGGGGTGGAAAATCACATAGAAAAAATAGGAAAAAGGAAGCTATCAAAGACCAAAACGGATAGCAACGAGATGGGTTGAATATGTAACTGAGCTATATGATGACACAAACTGAGCAGAAATGCAATTTATAGAGTTAACTGATGGACATAATATTATGACAGGGGAAGTAATAAATGCAATAATTACAATAAAGAAAAGAAAAGCTAATGGTCCAGATGATATACCAACAGAATCATCACTGAAAGCTCTAAATCAGGGGTCACCAACCTTTTTGAAACCAAGAGCTACTTATTGGGTACTGATTAATGCGAAGGGCTACCAGTTTGATACACACTTAAATAAATTGCCAGAAATAGCCAATTTGCTCAATTTACCTTTAACTCTATGTTATTATTAATAATTAATGATATTTATCTTTGTAGAAACACTGATCATCTTAATGATTTCTCACAATAAATATATATAGAAACAGATAAATATCAATATGCAACACTTTATGTTTATATTTTCTTTAAGTGCACATTTTTCAAATTGAAGATTTTCAAATGATCACTTCTAAGACAGTCTTGTGAAATCACAATATCCCATTTTAACTAGCTAGCCACTAACATTTTTTAACAAATCATGAATTACTTTGCTCGCCATCGTGCCCCACCTGTTTTGTGGACTTGGAGAAGGCATTCGACCGTGTCCCTCGGGAAGTCCTGAGGGGAGTCCTCAGAGAGTATGGGGTATCGGACTGTCTGATTGTGGCAGTCCGCTCCCTGTATGATCAGTGTCAGAGCTTGGTCCGCATTGCCAGTAGAATTTCTAGGCGCAGTCAAGGCGTTGAGGGGATCTGGTTTGGTGGCTGCAGGATTAGGTCTCTGCTTTTTGCAGATGATGTGGTCCTGATGGCTTCATCTGGCCAGGATCTTCAGCTCTCACTGGATCGGTTCGCAGCCGAGTGTGAAGCGACTGGGATGAGAATCAGCACCTCCAAGTCCGAGTCCATGGTTCTCGCCCGGAAAAGGGTGGAGTGCCATCTCCGGGTTGGGGAGGAGACCCTGCCCCAAGTGGAGGAGTTCAAGTACCTCGGAGTCTTGTTCACAAGTGAGGGAAGAGTGGATCGTGAGATCGACAGGCGGATCGGTGCGGCGTCTTCAGTAATGCGGACGCTGTATCGATCCGTTGTGGTGAAGAAGGAGCTGAGCCGGAAGGCAAAGCTCTCGATTTACCGGTCGATCTACGTTCCCATCCTCACCTATGGTCATGAGCTTTGTGTTATGACCGAAAGGACAAGATCACGGGTACAAGCAGCCAAAATGAGTTTCCTCCGCCGGGTGGCGGGGCTCTCCCTTAGAGATAGGGTGAGAAGCTCTGTCATCCGGGGGGAGCTCAAAGTAAAGCCGCTGCTCCTCCACATCGAGAGGAGCCAGATGAGGTGGTTCGGGCATCTGGTCAGGATGCCACCCGAACGCCTCCCTAGGGAGATGTTTAGGGCACGTCCGACCGGTAGGAGGCCGCGGGGAAGACCCAGGACACGTTGGGAAGACTATGTCTCCCGGCTGGCCTGGGAACGCCTCGGGGTCCCACAGGAAGAGCTGGACGAAGTGGCTGGGGAGAGGGAAGTCTGGGCTTCCCTGCTTAGGCTGCTGCCCCCGCGACCCGACCTCGGATAAGCGGAAGAAGATGGATGGATGGAATTACTTTGCACCATGTTTGTACAAATAATAACTAATGTAAAAGACAAAAGTCAACTCTCAAATTATTTAATAAATCATGTAAGGCTGCAGCTAACGATTATTTTTCTATTGATTAATCTATAGATTATTTTTTTCGATTAATCGGTTAATCTATAGATTATTTTTTCCATTAATCTATAGATTATTTTTCCTTTTACCGATTATTTTTTTATTTAAAATGAAGATGAAAAAATAAATGTAGGCCAGTTTTTTCAAAAGGCATAGCTTTTATTTACAAAAAAAAAAAAGTATGGCCACTCAGTCAACATTGACAACAACATGACAAAATATTCTGTAACAATGTAAACATTTAAAACTTTTAACATTTAACAAAATTAAAAGTAGCTTATTTGCTTTTTAATGTGCAAATATAAAAGCAAACATCCAGTGCAAATCTTAATATTCTGCAATAGTATAAGCATTTCAAAAGGAAAAGTATTGCTTATTTTGCTTTAAAATGTGCAAAAATAAAGCTAAACATCCAATACGAAAAAGTGCAAAACGGAAATATTCTGTAACAACAGTGTAAACATTTCAACAAAAGTAAAAGTACTGCTTATTTGCTAAAATGTGCAAAAATAAAGATAAACATCCAATACAAAAAAGTGCAAAACGAAATATTCTGTAACAACAGTGTAAACATTTCAACAAAAGTAAAAGTATTGCTTATTTTGCTTAATAACACAACAATGATAGTATGATTAAAGTGAAAGTTAATTGTTCGTTTGTACATAGTATATGTAACTGTTAATGTTGTAAAAGGTATTTGCACAACTAATTAACGTTAGCGTTAAAGAGGAGCGCGTCTTTGTAAACACTGAACAGGCACGCCAAACGCGCCTCTCAGAGCGAAGCGGTGCTTTAGTTTATGAATTTACAACGCAGATACAAATGACACATTCATGTTTTTGTGTAATGATGACAACGTATACTCATGCGGACGATTGACTAGTTGATGGTGATGGCAAGAACGCTGTCGGGTGTTTTCTTTTCAAATGTTCGTTCATAGCCGTTGTGCTGCTATGATAGGTCATTTCCGCTCCACACAGTGTGCATACAACAACATTATTAGGCCATTTATTGAAATACTCCCACACTTTTGACGACTTTTGGCGTGCTTTTTTCCCCTCGCTCGCATCGTCTGCTTTGCGCTCCGCCATGACGGTAGTGTGACGTAAATATGCGACGCGTCGACGCACAAAAACGGCGTCGACGTATTTACGTAACCGATGACGTCGACTATGTCGACGCGTCGTTTCAGCCTTAAAATCATGTCACACTTTGAACTGGACACCAAATCTGTTATCTGTTTCTTTTGTCAGTTAGTGAAGACCAAGTCTTTCAAATATTTTCTTGGATTTCCAAATTCTATTTGAGTTTTGTCTCTCTTAGAATTAAAAATGTCGAGCAAAGCGAGACCAGCTTGCTAGTAAATAAATACAATTAAAAAAATTGAGGCAGCTCACTGGTAAGTGCTGCTATTTGAGCTATTTTTAGAACAGGCCAGTGGGCTACTCATCTGGTCCTTACGGGCGACCTGGTGCCCGCGGGCACCGCGTTGGTGACCCCTGCTCTAAATGAACATGATACCGTATTTTCCGGACTATAAGGCACACTTAAAATTCATACATTTTTTCAAAAATCGACAGTGCTTACCGACCTCGAAGCTATTTTATTTGGTGCATGAGAATATAGGACATTACACACGGTGCTCAAAAATCTGTCAAAATGTTTTAGTACGACTTTGGTAAGCTAAGAAGCAGCAACGCTTGATGGATTGTTGGAGCATTACGGCTAGCGTAGTCAGAGGTGCTATGATTCAACATACCGGTTTTATTATGGTGTGTGTATAAGGACCGCAAAATGGCACCTATTAGGAGACATTATATGGCGTTTTGTTACACAATATTATGCAAAATCAACTTTTCTTACCTTCTGGTACCTGCTGATGTGTATTTGGGATCTGCATAAGTCCTGACAATTTGCACGCCTCCGCCATTGTAGTCCGGCACTATATCGAAACCACAGTCGATAAGCTTCTTCCTTTTCTCTATCTTCTTGTTATGTGGCATGTATCATCTGCTGTTGCCATTTCTAATATAAAGTACCATAAAGTTCTAACTTATATCTCGCTATGGCAGCCCTAAAAACTACTGGTGTAGTGAGTTTACATTATTCACCAACAGACTTTAGTTATTAGAGAGTCGGACGGTTTTTCCGGCGTTGTTGTTGCACTAGTGAGCCACGGATGAGGAGATGCTGCTCCGTTATTGATTGAAGTAAAGTCTGAATGTCATTAAAACAGTTAGCTCCATCTTTTGACACTTCTTCCACTCCCGTCCTTGCACGCTACACCGATTTCCGAACTATCAGTAATGGTGCCATTACCGAAGGCAGTAGGCCAGTAAGAGTCGTAGTTGTGAGTCATAGTTTGTGATAAATATTATAAAGATAATTATCAAAAATATATATTTTATTTTAGCTCTAATGGAGAGTTAATTTGGTTATATGTTGGATATTCGTAGTTGTAGCAGGAGCTAGAAAAGAAACCATGATGTTCAATATTACAAATGTACAAACCCTGTTTCCATACGAGTTGGGAAATTGTGTTAGATGTAAATATAAACGGAATACAATGATTTGCAAATCCTTTTCAACCCATATTCAATTGAATGCACTACAAAGACAAGATATTTGATGTTCAAACTCATAAACTTTATTTTTATTTTGCAAATAATAATTAACTTGGAATTTCCTGGCTGCAACACGTGCCAAAGTAGTTGGGAAAGGGCATGTTCACCACTGTGTTGCGTGGCCTTTCCTTTTAACAACACTCAGTAAACGTTTGGGAACTGAGGAGACACATTTTTTAAGCTTCTCAGGTGGAATTCTTTCCATTCTTGCTTGATGTACAGCTTAAGTTGTTCAACAGTCCGGGGGTCTCCCTTCTGCTATTTTAGGCTTCATAATGTGCCACACATTTTCAATGGGAAACAGGTCTGGACTACAGGCAGGCTAGTCTAGTACCCGCACTCAACTATGAAGCCACGGTGATTTAACACGTGGCTTGGCATTGTCTTGCTGAAATAAGCAGGGGCGTCCATGGTAACGTTGCTTGGATGGCAACATATGTTGCTCCAAAACCTGTATGTACCTTTCAGCATTAATGGCGCCTTCACAGATGTGTAAGTTACCCATGTCTTGGGCACTAATACACCCTATAACACACCTTTGCGCCAATAACAATCCGGATGGTTCTTTTCCTCTTTGGTCCAGAGGACACGACGTCCACAGTTTCCAAAAACAATTTGAAATGTGGACTCGTCAGACCACAGAACACTTTTCCACTTTGTATCAGTCCATCTTAGATGAGCTCAGGCCCAGCGAAACTGATGGCGTTTCTGGGTGTTGTTGATAAACGGGTTTCGCCTTACATAGGAGAGTTTTAACTTGCACTTACAGATGTAGCGACCAACTGTAGTTATTGACAGTGGGTTTCCGAAGAGTTCCTGAGCCCATGTGGTGATATCCTTTACACACTGATGCCGCTTGTTGATGCAGTACAGCCTGAGGGATCAAAGGTCACGTGCTTAGCTGCTTACGTGCAGTGATTTCTCCAGATTCTCTGAACCCTTTGATGATATTACGGACCGTAGATGGTGAATTCCCTAAATTCCTTGCAATAGTTGGTTGAGAAAGGTTTTTCTTAAACTGTTCAACAATTTGCTCACGCATTTGTTGACAAAGTGGTGACCCTCGTCCCATCCTTGTTTGTGAATGACTGAGCATTTCATGGAATCTACTTTTGTACCCAATCATGGCACCCACCTGTTCCCAATTTGCCTGTTCACCTGTGGGATGTTCCAAATAAGTGTTTGATGAGCATTCCTCAAATTTATCAGTATTTATTGCCACCTTTCCCAACTTCTTTGTCACGTGTTGCTGGCATCAAATTCTAAAGTGAATGATTATTTGCAAAAAAAAAAAAAAGATTATCAGTTTGAACATCAAATATGTTGTCTTTGTAGCATATTCAATTGAATATGGGTTGAAAATGATTTGCAAATCATTGTATTCCGTTTATATTTACATTTAACACAATTTCCCAACTCATATGGAAACGGGGTTTGTATATAAAATCCAATTAAACTTACATTTTAAAACAAAAAGGTGTGAATGACATTAGAAAAAAAACACTTCAAATATCAAGTGGATTTGAGATTTTAGGTCATATGACCAGGAATATTTTGCAAAGAATCATCCATCCATTTTCTACCGTTTGTCCTGTTTCTAGGTCACGGGGTGTGCTGGAGCCTATCTCAGTGTTACGCTTGCGTGGCATTGTGATGCCGGAGGTCGTCTTTTCACGATGCAGAGGGATGTCAGGAAGCGGCTTGCAGGTGAGAATAAATTATTTATTTTTAATTGCAGAACAAAATATGCTGCGCGGTGCCCACGGCAAGGAAAACAAAAGGGTAGCCAAAAGATACTAATATCAAAATGCAGACTATGAGCGTAACCAAGAGCGTAACTTGTTGCATGGGAGCAAACAAGACAAACAGACCGAGTGAGGCCAGCGCGTAAACTAAATAGCCCTCTGATTAGTGCCTGGGCAACAGGTGCGTGTCCGGAACACTAACCAGAGGCAGGTGACTGTAATCTGCCGTCATGGCAACAGAAACAAACAAACTCAAGAGGTGCTGAAAACACAAGTGACTTGAAAACAAACAGAATATGATCTGGGCAGCAGATCATAACACTCAGCTGCATTCGGGCGGAAGGCGGGGTACACCCTGGACAAGTCACCACTTCTTCACAGGGTCAACACAGATAGACATACAACATTCACACTCACATTCACACACTAGGGCCAATTTAGTGTTGCCAATCAACCTATCCCCAGGTGCATGTCTTTGGAGGTGGGAGGAAGCCGGAGAACATGCAAACTCCACACAGAAAGATCCCAAACCCGGGGATAAAACCGAGGACCTTCGTATTGTGAGCACACGCACTAACCCCAACAATTATTTTTAATCTCAAAATGTTTTTTTAAATAAAAGGGTGTTCGTTATACTCATACTTGCCAACCTTGACACCTCCGATTTCGGGAGGTGGGGGGCGTGGTCGGGGTGGGGCGGGGGCGTGGTTGGGGGCATGGCTAAGAGGGGAGGAGTATATATACAGCTAGAATTCACCAAGTCAAGTATTTCATATATATATATATATATATATATATATATAAGAAATACTTGACTTTCAGTGAATTCTAGCTATATATATATATATATATATATGTATATATATATATATATATATATATATATATATATATACTATATATATATATATATATATATATATATATATATATATATATATATATATATATATATATATATAAGAAATACTTGACTTTCAGTGAATTCTAGATTATATATATATGTATATATATTATATATATATATGTATATATATATATATATATATATATATATATATATATATATATATATATATATATATATATACTGTATATATATATATATATATATATATATATAAGAAATACTTGACTTTCAGTGAATTCTAGATTATATATATATATGTATATATATTATATATATATATATATGTATATATATATATATATATATATATATATATATATATATATATATATATATATATATATATATATATATATATATATATATATATATAAAATAAATACTTGAATTTCAGTGTTCATTTATTTACACATATACACACACATAACACTCATCTACTCATTGTTGAGTTAAGGGTTGAATTGTCCATCCTTGTTCTATTCTCTGTCACTATTTTTGTAACCATGCTGAACACCCTTTCGCAGGTACCCAGAAAGGTTTCGAGTACCACCAAAAAAACTGAATCTCTGAAGACAGTATAAAAATCTGTGTTAAAGGTGTACGAATACTGTTTATATAATAAGCATGTTATTGTTTACAAATGAGGGTTAAGAGTTCAGTACAAAAAAAAAAAAAAGAATGTGGCTTAAGTCCAGTTTTTTAATTGAGCTGCTGCATTTTTTGGTTGGGTTGTTTATTTATTTTAAATAACTTCTACATTTCTAAAAGGGGAGGAATGTAATAGAGTGATCTATGTTTGTCTGTTGCCATCTCCTGGTGAATGTTGGCTATAGCGTACTGGGGTTACTTTTTGGTTGGCCAACGATTTACGTGGTGTTGCGCACCTGACGTCAAGTGTGTGAGTCTGTTCTGAAGTCTACAGTAAAGAGACATACGTCATCACCTCGCCTGGTTATTGCCTCCAACTCAATATATTACAACAACATTGCTGTTTACGGCAGACGAACTGCTTTATGGTAGAATAAAGCATGGCTGCTGTTGTTGTGTGTTGTTACCGTGCTGGGAGGACGTTAATGAAACTGCCTAACAATAAACCCACATAAGAAACCAAGAACTCGCCCTCGATCATTCTACGGTTATAACGTGTTTGGGCAGGCATGCTGTTTATATTGTGGGAAAGCGGACATGAATACAGGCTGTTGACACGTCACTCAGGACTGCATGGAGCTGGAGGGGGCGCGGCTTCCAGCTCTGCCTGAATTTCGGGAGATTTTCGGGAGAAAATTTGTCCCGGGATGTTTTTGGGAGAGGCGCTGAATTTCGAGAGTCTCCCGGAAAATCCGGGAGGGTTGGCAAGTATGATTATACTAAAAGGTTAGCAGGACTAATATTAAGTGGATTTGGTTACTCAGTTGCATGACATGGAGACTATTAAAACAAATAATTATTTTTGACATTAAAAATGGATATAAATGATAAAATCAGGAAAGAATGGGTGTGCACAATTTGAAAAGGTAGGACTATTAATTGGACCTCCTTTTAGATTAATCAGTGTTTTGATGTAGAAGATATACATTTTTCAACAAACGATCTCTGTGACCCCGAAAGGGACAATCGTTAGAAAAATGATGGATGGATCTTCAAGAGTCTTGAAGATCCATCCATCCTTTTTCTAACGATACCATTGTCTTCAATCAAGACAATGGTAACTTATTGACGGTCCCTAATTGTTGCAAGCGGCACCTCTCCTGCAATCTCCCCGCAGCATGAGAGAGCAGTGTGGGCACCGTGAGGGGGAGCTTCCGCTGGAGCTCCGGAGGCAAATATCCACCGTGAAAGCAACTTGACCGCCGTAGCAAAGGAAGACAACAATCACACAGCCAGAAAAAACACATTAATGTACGCATGCGCGCCAGGCGCTGAGATGAATAAGAATTTTCTCCAATCCCGTCTGTAAGAGTTCCATTTAAAAAGGTTATTTTTCCCACTTTTTTAGGCTTACGGCCATACTACCCTGAACACGTCCGATCTCGGAAGCTAAGCAGGGTCGGGCCTGATTAGTACTTGGATGGGAATACCAGGTGTTGTAAACTTTTACACTCACGCCAGAGGGCGCTGTTTCTCACTTCTTGCGAAAAAATAAATTGTTTTTATTTCACTTTCAGTTCAATTTACCCTAACATGTCTAATATTTATCCATCTTTGGGTTGTTTTTGTAGTGGATGTCTCTTATGGGCATCCGTAGTTGTGTACGTGTGTTCGGAGCATGCGCAGTTGGTTCAGTAAAGTCTACACCACTGAAGTGGACAGCCGTGTGTGTGTCACTGATTTCTACATGGTGTCAGAAACGTCAAAACAACCGCGCCAAGTTATTAAATGTGTCAGAGAGGACACATAAAGACACATACCGACAGCGAAAGGTAGTGTTTTTTTTTATTTTTTTATTTGTACAAGTGAAGTTAGTTCCCAAGTTAGCTATCACAATGAGTGAAGGCAATGCACCGGCGCTTCCCGCCCATGGAGACAACTTTCAAGTTAGCCCGCCAGAAAAGTTCGACTGCGGAGACGGGAAGAAATGGCCGAGATGGAACAAAAGATTCGAGAGGTATCGAGTGGCGTCAGGACTGGACAAGAAAGGGGACGCTTTCCAGGTTAACACGCTGATGTACTTCATGGGAGAGGATGCGGAGGACATTTTGGATGCTTCTCCATTGACATTGGATCAGAAACAGAACTATGCTGCGGTGATAAAAAGTTTCAGTGATTATTTTGTTGGGAGACACAATGTCATATTCGAGCGCGCGCAGTTTAATGTACGGAAACAGGAGCCTGGTGAGACGGCAGATAGCTTTATAACATCAATACATAAACTGGCTGAACACTGTAACTTTGGAGTGCTTCGGGAGGAGTTAATACGTGACCGCATAGTAGTAGGGATAAGGAATATCGCTCTGTCAGAGAAGTTACAAATTGATGCGGATTTAACCTTACAAAAAGCCATAAGCCAGGTTAAACAGTCAGAGGTAGTTCAACAGCAACAGGCTGTGATGAGGGGTGAGTCTCCACAGGCAGAGAGGAGAGAGGTTGATGCTATCTCACGTGCATTTAGAAGACAGGAAATGCAGGGACACAAACAACACGGCCAGGTGAGATCAAGATAAACAGAGATTGTAAGTAGTTCAGAGAGATGTCAGAAATGTGGAAGGGGCCCCCATAACTGGAAGGAGTGCCCAGCTAACAATGCAGAATGCAGGAAGTGCCGCAAACGAGGACATTTTGCCGCTGTGTGTCGTTCCATGCAGCCTGTGCATGAAGTACAGGACGAACTACAACAGGATACCCTCTTTATGGGGGAGGTAAGAGGGCAAAACTCAGGCTGGCACACAGACATTGGATTTAATGGGGAGGTAATCTCCTTCAAAATTGACACAGGTGCAGCGGTCACCGCGATCCCCACCAATCTGTATAAATACAGCAGAGATGGCCCCTTGATGCAAACAACCAAGAGACTATATGGCCCCAATAACATTGTACTACAAGTCGCTGGGCAGGTAAAATGTCAGCTTAAGAGTAAAAATGAAACAGTCACCCAGCCCGTGTTCGTGGTGAACTCATTGGTAAGACCCCTACTGGGCCTGCCAGCCGTAGAGGCCCTGCGGCTGGTGGAGCGAGTAGATGAAGTAGAGGATCCAGGGGAAACATTTAAAAACAGGTTTCCCACGGTGTTTGCTGGTCTAGGTAGGCTCGACGGGGACTATAGCATTCGATTGAAGGAGTATGCGAGGCCCTATGCACTCACGACACCACGCAGGGTGCCAATTCCTCTGACAGAAAAAGTAAAGGAGGAGTTAGAGAGGATGGAAAAGATGGGGGTCATTTCGAGAGTGGAAAGGCCAACATTGTGGTGTGCAGGCATGGTGCCCGTAGTTAAACCTAATGGGAAAATCAGAATCTGCGTGGATCTGACCAGACTTAATGAGGCAGTATGTAGGGAGAGGCACATATTGCCATCAGTAGAGCAGTCACTGGCACAGTTAGACGGAGCAAAGGTATTCACCAAGCTGCACTGTAAAAACTCTTTCAGTGGTATTGTCCATTATACTTTATTTTTAAAAGTATATTTATTCCAATAAATCAATTTATTTTTATTTTTAGAGTTTTTGAGTTATCTCTAAGTAAAAAGTGTGAATATTTTCGTAACTTAATTTTTTATGTGATAAAATTAATTTTATTGGACTTCCAACATAAATTGATTTAGCAAAACTCAGTTCAAAGGTTTATATCAGACCTAAAACGTCAGGACCCGCCCACCTGCATGCAGCTGTGGAAGAACAAGCCCAGACGCGTTTCTTCACGGAGCCAAAGGAAAACACTTTACCGAACTCATGTAAGTAACAATTTATATTGTTAAAAGTCAGTATTTGCCAGGATTTAAATGTATACATTTTCAAAAGCATGGTTCAATGTTATATTTAGTTTACTACTTTTCCCGCCGACCGCCATTTCGAATGTGCTCTTACCTCCAACAGCTCATTAACTTCAACCAAACATTGTTTAGAGCTGTGAAGTTTATAATTAGCGTTTTCTTTGCGTGGTAGTTTAATATTTTATTCTTCAGTTTATAAGCAGCCACATTAAAGCTGCTTCACTAGCTTGCATTCAAAGTTGCTAGCAGCTAGCTAGGTACACTTGACAGAGCTATCTGAAGCCCCCTCAGACCTGCTGTCCATGCACACTCCTAGGCAAAACTGTCCATGCACACTCCTAGGCAAAACTGTCCATGCACACTCCTAGGCAAAACGCTACTCTTGTAAGAATTGTGTAAGTCTCAATCTCAACATCCCCCCCCGCCCCCCAAAAAAATCTCACCAGTAGTCACCATTTAAAGGGTAAATTTTCAAATTTTTCTTCCGTGGGGGCATGCCCCCGGACCCCCTACTGTTGCTAGGTTACCAACTTAGACCACCGTGGCTACAACAAAATCTAGAGGAAATACTGCAAATGAGTATATTAGGGTGTAAAAAAACAGATATAAAAGGGCTCTCATCAGGCTTATATATCCAAGAGGTTAGACATGAACCATAACTTGTCTTTTTTGTTCTCTCTCTCCAATGACAGATGGGGTGGCCCTGTAAGTTGTGCAGCACTGTTGTACCAACCAAGAGTGACATTTTAAAGCATTACAGATTGCACCATGGGACCTTTGGACACAGCCATTCCTTGCCTTGCATTCATGTAGGTTGCCCATGCTCTTATACATCCCTTTGCTCTCATCTGTCAAGATGCTAGACTTCTCCTCTCTGACACCACCGCCAGAGAGTCGAGCTCCACTCCCACCACGTTGCTGGCCTTCTCTACCAACTTGTCCAGTCTGTTTGCGTCCCTCGCGCTCAGCCCGCTGCCCCAGCAGGCCATGGTGTACAAGAAGGCGCCTGCCACCACCGACTCGTAGAACATCTTCTATTCTATTCTATTCTATTATCATTCTATTTTTCCTGACCAAGTTTCCATTGTGACTTGGACATGACATACTAGACTCACTTTTTGCCTGAAAATGTATACGAATACCCTTAATATCAGTAACGGTCAACATTTGCTGTCTTACAGATTAATGAAGCGTTCCGAAGGTGCACTGCTGTTCCACTGGAATCAACATTTATGTCCCAACTGGACAGGTACACTCCAAAACTCCTGGAGCTCTTCAGTGCAAAAGGAGGAGTGACTGCAGCGCATCAAGAACTTGTTGATGGAACTGACACAGGTGGGTTAAAAGTGGTTTAAAAGTTTAAACTGAATCTGTAATTATGCTCTAATAACTGTACCACAGGTTTGGAGTAAAATTGCCAACAAAATTCATTTATTTATTATTCTTCTCTTAACTCTAGGACCCAAGTGCCTCTGCAGTGAAGAAGAGAGATGTGACTGTGAGATGCCTCATAGAGTACATGGGAGAGAGTGGACAGGAGCTAATCTCTGACTACTGTAAGTATTGTTTAAAAGCAGGTTTGGATCAGTCTGATGTACAAGCTTAAATTGGGTTTACTTTTATGTGAACTGACTGAACCAGCAGTTGTCAGGTGGAGGTCCAGCATGCAGCTAGTTGGCAAGAGCCCCAGGATAGCCAATTAGCATAGCACCACAGAGTGATGCCTTTCTGTCTTGTTTCTGTTTGCCCTAAAAAAACAATGCAAACAAAAAATACTCCCCTTAAACAAGCATTAAAACATTTACTCATATATATATGAGTAAATATATATATATATATATATATATATATATATATATATATATATACCGGTATATATATATATATATATATATATATATATATATATATATATATATATATATATATATATATATATATATATATATATATATATATATATATAAACATATTACTGTTTGTTTTAATTTCTGGTGGTTCTATTCAGGTTTTTTATATGCAAATTAGAAATGCCAATAAAAAACATGTGGCTGGAAATGCATCTATTGTACCAGGTTTACTGTACAAGATCTCAAATTAGAATTCAAAAGTTTTCAAAATGGTCTTCACAAAAGTAATCATCTGAATTAAATCACACAACTTATATTACTGTAAATATGAAATTAGATGTTTGTTTTTTTAATGACTGTGTTTGTATCTCAAAGGGAAGTGCAGAGACCACTGTTCATGAGGACCTGGAAATGAAGAATATGAGCATCTACATCTGTCGTGAGCCAAATGCAGTAGGAATCATCATTGAGGGAGTACCAGTCCTTACTCATCTTGGAAACCTGGCCAAAGCATGCTGCCTACTTCTGGGGTTGACGTATGCACTTAATCTTGAGTATCCATCCAAACTTACCAAAACATTTGAGGTGTTTCAAAGACTTTTTGTGGGACTTGACACACTGCGCCCAAAACCAACCCCCAAATTCATGACTCTCAAAAACAAGCTTCTAGCTTAGGCAGTGAGCCATGACTGTCAGCTTGCACTTTTGAACAGCTATTTTCTTGTGTCTGTTCAAAATCATTATACATTGTTCATTGAGTGGAATTCTTCAGAATGTTGTAAGGGTTTGTCCTGTTCAGGTTTTAAAGTTAAAGTTAAAGTTAAAGTACCAATGATTGTCACACACACACTAGGTGTGGCGAAATTATTCTCTGCATTTGACCCATCACCCTTGATCACCCCCTGGGAGGTGAGGGGAGCAGTGGGCAGCAGCGGTGGCCGCGCCCGGGAATCATTTTTTTGGTGATTTAACCCCCAATTCCAACCCTTGATACTGAGTGCCAAGCAGGGAGGTAATGGGTCCCATTTTTATAGTCTTTGGTATGACTCGGCCGGGGTTTGAACCCACAACCTACCGATCTCAGGGCGGACACTCTAACCACTAGGCCACTGAGTAGGTTATACAAAGCTCCAGGTCATCGTTTCTGGTGTGTAAATTAAGTTTTTTTTATGTTTTATACACACTAAATTGCCCCACTGTGAAGCTCCAGCTGGTCAGAAGGAGGGATCTGTGAGTTTTTTAAGTTCAAATGTTTCAAAATATACACACTGAAAGACACTACAGTGAAGGTGTTCTGCTTGTGAATTGTTACAGAAGTACAGATAATCTTAATATTAAATTGTTTTAGCAAGAAACTATACTGTGAATGTTCTAAGTAAAACTTGAGATGCTGAGGTCATGCATTCTTTTATGCACTAAATACTGATGTTCTTGACTGTTAATACTGTCCAGCTTATTGACGGGTTTGGATATGGCTTGTGAAAATGTTTTAATATGTATACGGTTAAAAAAAGAAAACTACTGTGAAGGTGTTCTATACAGCACTTTAAAAAGTTGAGGTCATGCATTCTTGTATAATATGGATGTTGACTGTTCATACTGTCCAGCTCATTGCCACTGTTTTTATATGGTAATGATTCAATAAAGGTTGGAATTTGATATGTCTTGATTTTTGTATTATTATTCTAAGTAATTATTTTAAGCAGTTTCCATTTTCAAAACAAAGAAAGGGTAAGTTGGTCAAAATTAATAAAATTGAGTACAAAAATTATTTTTTCATTTAAATGTTACTTATTTTAATTAAGTCTTGTGTGTTTAATATGCTGATGTTTTTTACATTGATTTTACTCAATTTCTTGGCTTTTTCTGTAAACGCAACTTAATCTTTTTGCATAAATCGAAATGCATATTATTAAGTTCTACTTACTCAAAATACCAATTAGTTGACTAAACTAACAAAAATTGCTTGGAAAATGTTGCCTTATTTTTATTGAGTTAGATCTAGGCAACAGTTTTTACAGTGTGGATGCCCGGTCTGGTTTTTGGCAGATTCCCTTGGCAGAAGAAAGCAGAGAACTTACAACATTTGTAACCTCGTGTGGCCGTTTTTGTTTCAATGTCCTACCATTTGGAATTAGCTCAGGGCCAGAACACTTTCAACGCCGCATGTCGCAGCTCTTAGAAGGACTGACAGGGGTTGTTTGTCATGCTGATGACATATTGGTGTGTGGGGTGGACCGGCAACAGCATGATGAGAGGCTGACAGTGGTGCTCTCCAGACTTCAGGATGCTGGGCTCACCCTAAATGAAAAATGCGCATTCGCACAGCCAGAGTTAGTGTTTGTGGGACACAAAATCAGTGGCGAGGGCATAGCACCAGACCCTGAGAAAGTCAGAGCAATCACAGACATGTCTACTCCACAAAAGGTAGCAGATGTGAGAAGGTTTCTAGGCATGGCAACATACGTGGGTAAATTTTTGCCTTTTTTCACAGACATAACCAAACCGTTACGGGACTTGTTAGCAAAGGAGAGTGAGTGGGTATGGGGAGAAGTGCAACAGGCCGCATTTGAAAAAGTGAAAAGGGAGCTGGCCTCAGACAGGGTGCTGGCACAGTACAGGCCGGGTGCCAAAACGAGAGTGTCCGCAGACGCTTCTTCTTTTGGCCTCGGGGCGGTTCTCACTCAGATGCAAGAGAACAAAGAGTGGCGGCCAATAGCATACATATCACGCAGTCTCTCTGATGCTGAAGAGAGATATGCACAGGTAGAGAAGGAGGCGCTTGCAGTTACATGGGCATGCGAAAGGCTCAGCTCATACCTAATAGGCCTGCAGTTCACCCTAGAAACAGACCACAAGCCACTGTTAGCTCTGTTAGGAACAAAGGCACTGGATGACCTACCCCCGAGAATCCAGCGCTTTCGCCTCAGGCTCCTCAGGTACTCATATCAAATAGTACATGTCCCAGGGAAAGCATTGATAACGGCAGATGCGTTATCACGCGCACCCATCGTGCGTACACTCACAGAAGATGAAAGGGAGCTAGAAGGGGAGGTGAAAGTGTTTGTGGAATCAGTGCAACAGTGCCTACCAGCATCTAAGGCAAAACTACAACAGATTAGAGATGCACAAGAGCAGGACTCCATATGCAGACGGCTTAGAGAGCTATGCAAACGGGGGTGGCCCAGACAGGAAGAGCTGCCAGAGCAGCTAAAGCCCTACTGGATGTACCAGAGCGAACTATACTGTGCAGGAGGACTTTTAATGAAAGGTCAGAGGATTGTGATTCCTCAAACTATGGAAGCAGAAATGCTGGCCCGTCTGCATGAAGGTCATATGGGTACATCTAAATGCAAGGCAAGAGCAGAGCAGTCAGTGTGGTGGGTGGGCATAACGAGTCAAATCACTAAAATGGTGGCACAGTGTGTAACATGCATTAAGAGCCAATCACAGCATCCTGAGCCCATGATCCCATCAGCACTACCCCAGCGCCCCTGGCAAAAGGTGGGGGTGGATATGTTTTACCTGAAAGGCAGCTCCTACTTGTTAGCAGTGGACTATTATTCGAGATACATTGACATTGAGAAAACCCCAATTACCACATCTAAGGGGATTATCAATACACTTAAAGGCATGTTCTGCAGGCATGGAGTCCCAGAGGAGCTACGGAGTGACAATGGTCCACAGTTCTCATCAGCAGAGTTCACAGCCTTCGCCAGAGATTATGACTTTTTGCACGTGACAAGTAGCCCTTACTTCAGCCAGAGTAACGGAGAGGCGGAGAGGGCTGTCAAGACGGTGAAATTGTTGTTACTTAAGAATGAGGAGGACCCATACAGGGCAATGTTAGCATATAGAGTCACACCATTGCACCATGGGCTGTCACCAAGCGAGCTCCTGATGGGAAGACGTCTCCGCTCGCCGCTGCCACAAGCGTCATCCAACCTAAAACCACAGCGGCCCAGAACAAAGGCCTTCGAGAAAAAGGACTATCAGCTGAAATGCACACACGCTCAGAACTTTGACAGCAGACACCGGGCCACACAAAAGCCCGAGCTGAGGCCTGGACAGTCAGTATGGATATCTCCCTCAAAACAAACAGCTACAGTGATCAGAAAGGCCGACACGCCACGCTCCTACGTGGTCGACACTGGAGCAGAGGAGGTGAGGAGAAACAGGGCTCACCTTCAGGCTCTTCCTGAGCCACAGCTCCAGCCACAGTCGGCTCCACAAGAGCCACCAACCCCACAAAATGAACACAGAACAGAGAGGGAAGCAACACCAGGTACACCAATCAGAGAGCAGGTAACCCAGACACCGAAAGCAAGAGATGCTCCAAGACGGCAGGTAAAGCCACCGGGGTGGCTTAAAGACTATGTCTTGTGAAAGGACAGGACATAACGAAACACATCTTGTGTAATGTCGAAGCCTAAAAAGGCAATTACTGTTTGATTGTTAGTTGGCAACACTGTTGTTTTGTTGTTGTTGTTTTTGTTGTTGTTGTTTTTTCTTTCTCAGGGAGAAATGAGGATGGTAAGGAATTTGTTATGCAATTCTCATACATAATGCCGTTATAGGGTGTTAGGTTGATTCATTATAAATGGTGATCCTTATTTATAAATACATTGCAATGATTGTTCATTCCTTGTTGTACATTGGAGAAGAAGGGGAGATGTAGTGGATGTCTCTTATGGGCATCCGTAGTTGTGTACGTGTGTTCGGAGCATGCGCAGTTGGTTCAGTAAAGTCTACACCACTGAAGTGGACAGCCGTGTGTGTGTCACTGATTTCTACAGTTTTTGCCATCTTAGCCGGCTACAAAAACACATCCATCCATCCATTTTCTACCGCTTGTCCGTTTTTGGGGTCGCGGGGGGTGCTGGAGCCTATCTGCCCGAATACAAAAACACATGTCATATTATAAATTCACCAGTCACAGACTTTTGAGCGCTGATAGTCCGTCAATATGTTCAACACCGGGGTGATATGAACCAATCAGCGTGCCTTATTCCAACATCTCCAACTTTCTAAGCCAATCAGATCCGCCTCTGTCCAACTTTCTTCAACACATTTAATATTTGGCCAATGACAGAATGCCTGGTTTACTTCCGGCCTCATTAGCATATTTCAACATTTAACCAATCATGGATGATGATGACATTCCGCTACCTCCCAAGAAAGGAACTTCTTTTCAAAACAACCTTTTATACTTTTTTGACACTAAAACGTACAAACAATATTTAATTTTCTGCAGCTGATAAGAAGAGGGGAGAGTATTATTCAACTGTTCACGTTTAGTAAGGTGAAGATACGCAACTACAAGAAGTGAATGCAGTAACTGTTTTGGTAGCCTATCTTTCCGATTGTATTGTACCATATGTCCCGGCAAGAAATCTGCGTTCAAAGAACTCCGGCTCTTTAGTGATTCCCAGAGCCCCAAAAAAGTCTGCGGGCTATAGAGCGTTTTCTATTCGGGCTCCAGTACTCTGGAATGCCCTCCTGGTAACAGTTAGAGATGCTACCTCAGTAGAAGCATTTAAGTCCCATCTTAAAACTCATTTGTATACTCTAACCTTTAAATAGACCCCCTTTTTTAGACCAGTTGATCTGTCGTTTCTTTTCCTTTCTCCTCTGCTTCCCTCTCCCTTGTGGAGGGGGAGACACACAGGTCCGGTGGCCATGGATGAAGTGCTGGCTGTCCAGAGTCGGGACCCGGGATGGACCGCTCGCCTGTGCATCAGATACAAAGGAAAATGAGAAAGAAAAACAACAAACATAGCTAATGATTCTACGACAGAGAGAGAGAGAGCGGTTGGTGTTTACGTGAGCATTATCATGACGCACAGGCGTATTGTGAGGGAGAGAAAAAAGTAAAATTAGAAAGAGGGAATGAAGCCTAATGGAAGAAAAAAACGACAACATTTACAATGCTTCAGATTTTATTAATACAGCCATGGCGTGGCTTCCGGATAACGGTAAATTTGACCCTTGATAAAAACTTTATCTACCGCGATGACAGCATCCTTCGGCGATAAACTTCTTACGAAGCGGGAACAGATGCCGCCGTCTGTCGAGGATCTCTGTGAGGAGGTGTGGCCGGCGGACCTGCAGCGAGGCAGGGCACACCGGGGCCGACTCCAAAATGGCGGCGAGGAGGCGTGGCCGGCGGACCTGAAGCGAGGCGGGGCTGACTCCGAGATGGCGGCGAGAAGGCGTGGCCGGCGGACCTGCATCGAGGCGGGGCGCGCTGGGCCCTACTCTGAGATGGCTGCGAGGAGGCGTGGTCGGCAAACCTACAGTGAGGCGGGGAGCGCCGGGACTGGCTCCGAGATGGACGTCAGGTGCGTGGATCGCCCACCTGGGTGCAATTCTGTTATCACCTGTCAGTATGTAAAAGGGCAGCAGCAGAGAAGGACGGGGCAGAAGGAGTTGGAGAGCCAGCAGTGGATGCAGAGCGAAAGCGACCGAGAGCGAGACGTAGAAGACGACGTGGGCGGCTGAAAAGCAACCGAAGAGCGAGCAGTGGAGGAAGAGCTGAAAAGCGACCCGACAAGACGAAGGTTTATTTGAAAAAATAAAATAAGTCACAAACTGCTCGCCGTCATGTCTGTCCTTGGTGGTCCATGGAACCCAGAGGGAGGAAAACCTCCACAATCTCCTTGGGGAACTGGTCGTTAATGCTGAAGTTGGATCCCTTCAGCTCTCGGACCCGACTCTTCACCTGCTCCTTCTGCTTGAAGTGTTCAAATTTTGCCATGATTGGTCTCGGCTTCCTATTCTCCGGCTTTTTGGCTCCAAGCCGGTGAACGCGGTGGAAGGTGATGTTCCTAATGTTGTCCGCTGGAAGCTTGAGCTGGAGTTCCATGAAGGACTTCACGGCTTCCTCGTGATCTTCCTCTGTCTTTTCCGGTATTCCCACAAAGACCAGATTGTCCCTCATGCTTCTCGCCTGGAGGTCCAGTATCGTCTCCTCCGTGATTTTTTTCCCCGGGTGAGTTGTGCCACTCTGTCGGTGAGCGATTTCACGGACTCACGAAGAGCAGCATTCTCTTGGGCGAGAGAGACGACCCGTTATCCAAAGTCCAAACTCTCTCGCGGAGCACCTCTACAAGTGTGAGGCGGACATCCAAACAAATCAGCCTCATGTTGATGGAATCCAAGATATCAGCAAAGCTGGAACCCGTCGGTCCAGGTGAGTCTTCAGGGCGGCTCCTTTTTGATGTTGGCGTCTTCAAGGGCTTTATGACGAGAAGATCGAAGCACTCTTTGATATAGTCTTCGAGAGCCTTCAGATTTTGTTATTTTAATATGTTGTTTGCTTATTTTTGCCTTAGCTTAATTTTGGCGGATGTTTGAATGGATCAGAATTGTTTGACAGCCTTGTGATTCCCTTGACTGTTTTTTTTACATGCGCCACGTACGTTCTCGCTAGACTGTAGCATTACCATGTGGCAGGTTTAGGTAACACCTACTTCTGGGGTCATAAATCATTCTCAATTCCCCCTGAACCCCCTAAGCAGCTAAGGTAGATGACTACTACTGACCTCACCAATATGTTCACGAGATCATCTTTGGTATCTTTAAGATCCAAAAGCGCACTTTAAAGTTCTGATAGGGTGCTAGTACATAAGATGAAAGAAATGTCTATGAATGTTCTCATTCATCCAGGTCATTGTCGTCTCAGGGCATTCAATCGATCGCCACTGGACTGTTTGGTTTGTCTTAGAAGACGTGTCACCGCTCATCTGAGTAGGCTTCATCAGTTCGAGTCGGACTAGATTCGACCAATCTAAGACTATGAGCACGGACTGATGAAACCTACTCGGATTAGCGGTGAAACGTCTTCTAAGACAAACCACACAGTCCAATTGCGCTTGATTGAATGCCTTGAAAAGAGAGTATTTGTTCTTTATGAGTCATACATGATGATGATAATGACATGCTTCTTTTTCAGCCTTTGTGAGATGTGTTATTTACACTGAATGTGCTTTGCTGCTGTCCGAGTCAGAGAATCTAACTGAGTCTTCTGTTCCAGTAAGTAGACTTTTTTTCATTTTTTCATTTCAAACATTTTTTGTTTTTTTGGGGGGGAGGGGTGATTGAGAATCATGGTTTGAATCAATCTGTTTCAGACATGTTTAACAGGTTGCAAAGCTTAATTATTCTTACTCATTCTCCATGTCTTTTAATGATAATTCATTGACACCATAACTTTTAACTTCCTTTGCAAGAGAAATGAAGGTGTTTGAAAAAATTATAAAGAGCAAGCACATTGAGACTAAATGTAAAATAATGATCTGAAAATGTTGACTGAATTGTATACTGCATAATATTTCCATTGATTAAATAAACTAAAAATGAATGGTGATAGCCAATGAATGTAGTGTAATAGCAGTGATGGGCAGTAACACGCTGCATGTAGCTAAGCTATGTAGCTTAACTACATTTTTCAGTAGCTTGGTGGTAGCTTAGCTACTTTTTAAACAAGTAGCTTTTCCTGTGTCTTAGCTATTTTTAGACCCATGTGGCAAGGTAGCTTACATCAAAGCTACAAGCTACAAAGACAGAAAATGGACTGCAAACCCAGCACCCAAAAAATATGGGGGAAATACAATGACCTGGATGAATGAGAACATCCATACAAACATAGAAAATGTTGGTATGATGAGTCACAATTGGGTGCGGTTAGGGTGATACATTACGCACTGGCCAATCAGAGGCAAGATAACCATCACCAACTGTTTCCAAACAACACACATAATTTTTTTTGTCAAGATAGATTTTTTTTACTGCAGGTAGAGAAAATGAATAACATTATAGGGGTGGGCCAAAGAAAAGGCAAACTAAATCAAAGGCCTACTGAAATACGATTTTCTTATTTAAACGGGGATAGCAGGTCCATTCTATTTCGCGATATTGCCATATTTTTGCTGAAAGGATTTAGTAGAGAACATCGACGATAAAGTTCGCAACTTTTGGTCGCTGATAAAAAAGCCTTGCCTGTACCGGAAGTAACAGACGAGTAGCGTGACGTCAAAGGTTGTGGAGCTCCTCACATTTGCACATTGTTTACAATCATGGCCACCAGCAGCGAGAGCGATTCGGACCGAGAAAGCGACGATTTCCCCATTAATTTGAGCAAGGATGAAAGATTTGTGGATGACGAAAGTGAGAGTGAAGGACTAGAGGGCAGTGGGAGCGATTCAGATAGGGAAGATGCTGTGGGAGGCGGGTGGGACCTGATATTCAGCTGGGAATGACTAAAACAGTATTAGCCACAACACAACCAGGCTTATATTTAATATGCCACAAATTAATCCCGCATAACACCTCCATAACCCGCCAATACAACTCAAACACCTGCACAACACACTCGAACCCACAGCCCAAAGTACCGTTCACCTCCCCGAAGTTCATACAGCACATATATTTCTCCAAAGTCCCCAAAGTTACGTGCGTGACATGCACATAGCGGCACGCACGTACGGGCAAGCGATCAAATGTTTGGAAGCCGCAGATGCATGCGTACTCACGGTACCGTGTCTGCGTATCCAACTCAAAGTCCTCCTGGTAAGAGTCTCTGTTGTCCCAGTTCTCCACAGGCCAATGGTAAAGCTTGACTGTCATCTTCCGGGAATGTAAACAATGAAACACCGGCTGTGTTTGTGTTGTTGCTGGAGCCGGCCGCAATACACCGCTTCCCACCTACAGCTTTCTTCTTTGCTGTCTCCATTGTTCATTGAACAAATTGCAAAAGATTCACCAACACAGATGTCCCGAATACTGTGGAATTTTGCGATGAAAACAAACGACTTAATAGCTGGCCACCATGCTGTCCCAAAATGTCCTCCACAATCCGTGACGTCACGCGCTGACGTCATCATACTGAGACATTTTCAGCAGGATATTTTGCGCGAAATTCAAAATTGCACTTTAGTAAGCTAACCCGGCCGTATTGGCATGTGTTGCAATGTTAAGATTTCATCATTGATATATAAACTATCAGACTGCGTGGTCGGTAGTAGTGGGTTTCAATAGGCCTTTAAATACACACAGTGGGTGCTGGGACCCCTAGAAGTAGTTGTAGGGTGTCCTCAGCTAGTTAATAGTAATGCACCCTTATTATGTCCACATGTACACTCTCACTAACTTACATTAGCATTGATATTATACATGTGGGCCCATAAATAGAAATGCCGTTAAAAAGTTGCTTTGATGTAGCAAACTACTTTTGCTGTGTAGGTTCCCCTGTAGCTTAGCTACATTTAATTGAGAGTAACTTGTAGTTCATCTGCTACATATAACAAGTAGCTTTCCTATCACTGTGTGTAAATACTTCAAAACAATGAATGTAGTGTATTAATATTGCATAATTTTGCTCCAGCTATGTTACTACTGGTTATTGTGGACTTCAAAGGCATCAGGTTTTTGAGTTTTTTCTTTGTCCGTGAAGTCGTGATATCATCTTCAGCATTTGTGATGTCTTGGACAACAACGTTTGTGTTTAAAGAACACAAAACACAATGTTATTTTATGTTTTATTTTACAGCAAGCTCCTGTACAACAGTCCAATGATGAGGTCTGTGCTGTGGTATTTGGTATCAGTGCTGGCATTTTGCACCACAAGCCTAGTTTGTGCTTTTGGGATCAGCGCCAACAAGACTTCCTATGATGCACACAAAGGATCGAGCGTCATTCTTGACTGCAATTACACACGTCCCTCTGGCTTCTTAAACTGCATGAAAGCTGATTGGACATTTAAATCTCCAAATGAAGGCGTCAAGTGGGCTTTATGGCTGGATGACGGTCAAATGCATGTTGAGTACAAACCTTTCAAGGACAGGGTTAAGTTCACTTCCCCCAACCCTTGTGATGGAGATGTTTCCATAACGATCAACGACCTGCGTATGTCAGACACGGGGAAGTACGCGTGCAAGTTTAAAAAGGATGGTCGATATTTGTGGAAAAACATGACCCTGACAGTCATGGAGGAGCTGAGCACACCGGTATGTGCCGTGCAAGGAGAGCCTGTGGTAGGTAAGGACGTGAGTCTCCAATGCACATCCTCACAAGGCACACCCCCGCTGAAGTACAGCTGGACTAAGACGTGTGGAAACCTGATGTTACCTCCTAACTCCAACGGGGACACCTCAGGAGGGACCTTGTTGGTCAACAGGCTCTCAGAGGATGACTGTGGAAGTTATCTCTGCACGGTGGAAAGTCTGGATGATACCAAACACTGTGAGATCCTACTTGAGTGTCCATTGTCACCTCCGACCACAAGCAATGTAACCAAACACAATCAGGTCCTACTAATGAGTCCACGGTCTCCATCAGTGACGAGCAATGGAAATCAAGTTGTCATAGCAGCGACAGTGACTATTGCTGTACTTTCGCTGGCCAGTGTCTTCGCTCTCACAGTCATTTGGGTCTTGCGCAAAAGATATCGTGGTCAACTTATTATCAATTAAAAATGACTAGTGGCATCCCCTCTTCCTAGTGGTCTTATTGTGTACTAATTAGTACAATACAACTTTAAAAAACATTGCGTGTGCTGCGTTGATAGTTTCGTAGCACAGCACACACAAAGATCGTAACTGCTCAATGCCTGATGTTTTGTCTTTGTGTTGGGTCAAAAATATATTTAAAAGATTAAGAAAATATTTGTGTGTACCAGCCTCAAGGTAGATTAGGGTTGTCAAATGTACGGCCCGAGAACAGGTTTCATCCGGCCCGTGAGATGAGTTTGCAAAGTAAAAAAAAAAAGAGCTGTAATGTTTGAATGAAAGAAACTGCTGTTCTTAATGTGTCCACTAGATGTTGCAATAGCAATTATTTGTACCTTTGTATGCCCTGCCGTGAGATCGCGCATGACCTCATGATGATTTTTAGTGATCGTATACAAAATTTTGTTTGATTGTTAGGTTCATGCCTTGATTGTCAGGTTCATGCCTTGATTGTCAAAGATGATGTTGGCAATGTCACCTGTGACATTATCAAATAAATGCTTTTGATAAATCTGTACATTTCGTGTTGTAATAATGATTACATGGGGACACATTTTCGGGGTGCACAGATATATGACGAAATAATATGTAACCCCTTATAGCTTCATGTGTGATTAATGCATACTTGCCAACCCTCCCGGATTTTCCGGGAGACTCCCGAAATTCAGCGCCTCTCCCGAAAATCTCCCGGGACAAATTTTCTCCCGAAAAACTCCCGAAATTCAGGCGGACCTGAGTGACGTGTTGACAACACACAACAACAGTGTCTACCGTAAAGCAGTTTGTCTGCCATAAACAGCAATGTTGTGACACTTTTAAACAGGACAATACTGCCATCAACTGTACATGCATATGTGACCCACCCATAATGTGTCACATTTTTGTGTTGATTTATTTATTTTATTTTGTGGTTTGAATTCGTTTTTGGAGCTGTAATTACACATTTATCAGTATTCACATTGGTCAGTAGGGGGCAGTAGGGCGTTTCTTCCCAATTGAATGCTATCACCTGCAGACCGGAAGTGTCTTGTCATTCTGATGAGCGCGACCAGTCTGTGAACAATTGAAACGTCCTGTGTGCTTTTCCTCCTGTATAACAGGTTAGTTTTGGTGAACCAACTCACTGAATAATATCCATGTGATCTTTATAAGTTTAAGTACACATTCTGATGGTGGAGCCTAACTCTAAAGTGTTTGTGAGTTGTAGTTTGTAAATGAACACTGAAATTCAAGTATTTATTTTATATATATATATATATATATATATATATATATATATATATATATATATATATATATATATATATAGCTAGAATTCACTGAAAGTCAAGTATTTCTTATATATATATATATATATACATATATATATATATATCTTAACCACGCCCCCCGCCCCACCCCTGACCACGCCCCTGCCCCCACCCCCCACCTCCCGAAATCGGAGGTCTCAAGGTTGGCAAGTATGGATTAATGAAATGGGTCCATATTCACAAGTTTTGTTGAAAATGATGCTACATGTGTACAGAATAAACCACAGTTTAGTGTTGGCCCTTCGATACGGTGTCATGGAGGGGTTTACGCTTGCTGCGGTTCGTTCTCTCAACGCAACAATGGACGGCTCCGGACGACAGCGTGAAGGTAGGATTTGGTTTATTAAACATCAATCACCAAACTACCAAAATGCAAGCAAAACAACAAAAAGGCAAGTGTGCCTAAAACACATGAAGTTAAGACTTAGCATAGACTAGGACATGGAATAAACAAAACTTACGTGGCATAGGTGTGACGCAAACAATGAAGCTACACCGAGTGACCGGAAAAGGCAGAACTAAATAGTCTTTGATGAGCAACATGTGCGCGAAAAGGCAGGTGAAAATCATAAGTAACCATGGTGACTAAACTCAGGAAGTGCATAACCAGGAACTAAAAGGAGTCCAAAACAAACCGATAACACAAAACATGATCCGAACCACTGATAATGACATACGGTGGCGACTTGTCCAGGGTGTACACTGCCTTCCGCCCGAGTGCAGCTGAAATAGGCTCCAGCAACACCGTAAACCCAAAAGGGACAAGCTGTATAAAAATGGATGGATGTTAATACATCAGTTAAGGAAGATGAGTAAATTACATTAATACCATCCTGTAATTTGATATTTATATTATTCATTTCATCTTTAGCTAGATTAAAAAATAAAACCAATGGAGGTATTTGAATACTCTGCCAGACTCAATTCCACCTACTGATGAACATTATCACACGTATGGATGAGTGGTACACTGATGCCATGTATTTAAACAGACATTAGGTCAGATGTATTTGACTAACATTTAAGTCAATTCAAAGCCATAGGATACAAAACATGATCTAAAAACAAGAGTACCCAGTTCAACATAAGTCAGGTTTTTTTTCCCACAGTATCCAACAGTCAGTCGTTCCTTCAGTAAATGATGAATTAATGAGGGTCAAGTTTATGATTTTTTTGCCAACATTCTTTTTATCGATTTTTTTATTTTTGTTATTTGCAACAATACAAAGAACATGAACAAACACATAAAACAAAAAAAAACAACCTCAAAACTCAAATGTCAAACAGTCGTGGTTCTACTCAACCACCGTCTGATCCATACACAAAAGTCATAAATCTCAAGAATTGTTCTATTTACCCCTGACATCACCATCAGGCTCCAACACATTTAAGTTATTTTCAGACACATAGAAAACAAATGGGTCCAAGACCTGGTGGAAAAGGCTCAGATGATCTTTTATCGTATTTTTGTAGTGGAAGGATTGTGGATAGTTTGGACAGCCATCTGCCGATTCCTAGTCTCTTGATATTTTCCATGGAACGGCTAATACGCTCTTGGCCAACAATATACTCAAGTCCACAAAGTATTGTCGATTCTTTTTAAGTAATTTTTGGTACAACCCTAGGTCAAACAACCGTGAAACCAAAGGTAGTTGAATTTGTAGAACATACTTGCCAACCCTCCCGGATTTTCCGGGAGACTCCCGAAATTCAGCGCCTCTCCCGAAAACCTCCCGCGACAAATTTTCTCCCGAAAATCTCCCGAAATTCTGGCGGAGCTGGAGGCCACGCCCCCTCCGGGTTTATTGTTAGGCAGTTTCATTAACGTCCTCCCAGCGCGGCAACAACACATAACAACAGCAGTCACGTTTTGTCTACTGTAAAGCAGTTCGTCTGCCGTAAACAGCAATGTTGTGACACTCTTAAACAGGACAATACTGCCCTCTACTGTACATGCATATGTGACAATAACATCTACGGCTTTTAGAGAGTGCAGTGCACAACTGTGCACACAACAAGGAGACGAAGCGGAATGCATCATCAGAGAGGGTGTTCAGCATGGTTAGAAAAATAGTGACAGAGAAAAGAACAAGGATGGACAATTCAACCCTTAACTCAACAATGAGTAGATGAGTGTTATGTGTGTGTATATGTGTAAATAAATGAACACTGAAATTCAAGTATTTCTTTTATATATATATATATATATATATATATATATATATATATATATATATATATATATATATATATATATATATATATAATAAAATATATATATATAGCTACAATTCACTGAACGTCAAGTATTTCTTATATGTCTATATATATATATATATATATATATATATATATATATATATATATATATATATATATATATATATATATATATATATATATATGAAATACTTGACTATATATATATGAAATACTTGATGGTTGCACTCATCACACTGGGCTTGACAAACTTCTCCAAAAGACTCTTAAGAATATTTGTGAGATCACTGCACATAAATGGCAGCATGGGTTTGTCGGTTTGGTATAGCTTCAAAATGGTGGGACATCCCTAGCAACCATTAGAAGGAAGTTTAGTTTGGCCGGGAAGAGGTCATAATGTACTATGGCCACTGCTTTCTTAAAGGACTTTATGCATGGTTCTGTAATTTTGTTTTGTTTTGTCAGCGCTGATGTAGGTTTTCAGTGAGAGCAAAATCTCAAGTGCACGTTCAGCCACCTCAATGTTTTCTAGCCATCGGTGACTGCAGAAGTCAAGAGGAAAGGATGTAGAACCTGTGACTTCAATGAAGTTCTCCCGATGTGCCGGGACTTCTTGGAAAAGCCATTAAAGGCTTGACAAGGCATTTCCTAGGTCCCAGTCAGTGGATGCACATCCTGATCTGAAAGCATTGTGTAATGTGTGCAAACCACAACTTTCAACATTTAACATTCTCCTCTCTGTTTGCTGTTCAGTGTTCTGCTGGGCTAAAGCAAAGGTCTTCCAATTTACATCCGGGCCATCCATAGACAGCTGAATCAGGTTCTTGAAAGCCTATCTCTGAACAGATTTTTTTCGATCTTTTCATTAATTTGTTCCGCATTGTGGTGACCCATGAAATATGACGTAATGTATCTTGAGTGCACTTGGTCATTGTTCCAGAATCGTAAGTGCATATCAATCTGGGACTTCTGTTGTGTTTTATCATTTGCCCTCCCTTCTCTTTTATTGTGATGTCTGTTTCCTTCAGCTCATTAGTCCCCAGCGAGGGGCGGACACTAAGGCACACCTGCAACCAATTTCTACCTAGGAGTATTTAAGCTTGTCACTGACAGCTGGGTCTTGCCGGTTACTGTCTCCTGAATCTTCCACGTGCACCTTGTTGTGTTTGTTTCCTCGTCTCCCTGAGGTAAAGAGGATTCTGTGTTGGACTTTATGCTGTGCTCAGTGCGCCCTATTTTTATTTTATTTTATTTTATTTATTTATTTATTTTTTTTTTTTTTGTGTCCTGTCCAGCTTCTCAGGCAAATCATATAGTTGATGTAGATGCCCATGTCGGCTGTTCAGATTTACTTTATAAAAGAGAAGTGTAGGATACTTCTCTTGTTGCCTTATTTGTATTTGACTTTATTAAATGTATTTATATTATCATTTAGTGCACTCGGGCCGGAGCAGGAGGGGATAGAAAGAGAAAAAAAAGAAGACAGAGGGGGAAATTGTGGGGACAAGAGGGGGATTAGACAGAGAGACAAAAACAACAACAGCAAACAACAACAACAACAACAATAGAGCAACATCAGCAAATACGACATGTACAAACATGATGGTAAAAGTAATAGCAAATAAGCAGTTAGCGAAAAATAAAAAATAATACAGAAATGACAATGAGCATTATTACACTACAAATGGATCAATACAAATACCAATAGAAATAGCGCTATTGATAATGAACAATACCAATAATTTACCTTTATTATCAACAATACAGTTGTTTAAATGCAACAATACATATACGTAATGATAACTTGAGATACGAAAGAATGCAGAAAAAATGGAGAAGACACTCCAAACTCTGCCTCTGCTCATCATTCAGTACTGAAGGTACACACACTCTGTCAATTCTCTTATATACTCTTTCATTCTAGACTTCTAAAGTTAAAGTACCAATGATTGTCACACACACACTAGGTGTGGCGAAATTATTTTCTGCATTTGACCCATCACCCTTGATCACCCCCTGGGAGGTGAGGGGAGCTGTGGGCAGCAGCGGTGGCCGCGCCCGGCAATCATTTTTGGTGATTCAACCCCCAATTCCAACCCTTGATGCTGAGTGCCAAGCAGGGAGGTAATGGGTCCCATAGAGTGTTTGATTATCACATCACTCTAAATGTATAGACTATAAAGTTCACAAACATAAAGAGGGATCCTAGTGAGCCAGGCCAATCTTTCCGTATCTCTAAACTAAAACAGGGGAAATGCGTAGAGTGTTCTGGGCTTCAGTACAGTGTTGATCTCCTGAAGACATGATTTTATTTCACTATTCCTTGAGCGAAAAAAAGGCCTGGTTAGGCGTGTGTATAGCAGTATGTGTGCTGTATATAGTGACATGATATAACCATGTCATGTGTATGACATAACAATGTCATGTGTGCCTTCCTTGGGTGAAGCCAGGTTTACAGCTATGTTGTGACATGTTATTATTATGCAGTTTGTTACTTATGTATGTTATGCTGCAGCTATTTAAAATAGTTTTGTCAATTTGTTCTGGCCTGAAACAAATTGGCCCTTTGAAATATATCTTTGTCTTTGTGTGTTGTATGTAGAGCACATTGCTTAGCAGAGTTCAGTGATGCAAATGCATGTCAAGTTGATCAACAGATTGTATTATTCTCCAGTGCAATAACAGTACTGAAATTAAGGCTAAAAGGGCATTAATGGGGGCCTTAAATAAAAAATTAAAAAAGAAGTAACTAAATAGTTACTTTTCACAGTAACGCATGACTTTTTGGTGTAAGTAACTGAGTTAGTAACTGAGTTACTTTTGAAATAAAGTAAATAGTAACTGTAACTAGTTACTGGTTTTCAGTAATTAACCCAACACTGGTCGTCAGTAGGCATGGAATACATTTCCACTGCTATGCTGACGACACACAGATCTACCTTCAACGTCTCCCCCTCTGGTTCCCCTACTGCCACGGTTGCTCATCTCAGCTCTTGCTTAAAGGAGATAAATGCATGAACGAGCCAAAACTTCCTGCAGCTGAATGGCTCAAAAAAAGAAGCCATCCAAATGGGTCCCCCTCAACCTCAACAACTCTGCTTTTCTCCCATTATTTCAGTTTCCCTCTCAGGCCACTGTCACAGTCCCTGCAGTGTCTTGTGTGTCAGTGTCGTCTGTCTGGGTGTGGTCATGTGTGGGCGGAGTTTGGGTTCCTGGCTTCCCAGTCTGGCACACCTGGTGCTGATCAGCCTACTCACCTGCCTGCCATCAGCTAATCACCTCCACTCCACA
Source organism: Nerophis lumbriciformis (assembly GCF_033978685.3). NCBI lineage: Eukaryota > Metazoa > Chordata > Actinopteri > Syngnathiformes > Syngnathidae > Nerophis > Nerophis lumbriciformis. The sequence goes on from NC_084563.2 coordinate 45,855,752, forward strand.
AAAGCCCTGGACTCCTCACACGATGCTACCAGATCGTTTCACAGCTCTCCAAGTGGTAACGCTTCTCGCCAGTTCTCGCAGCATTTTGACGATCTTGTTGATCTTTTGTTTGTGCCTTTGCTTCTGGTAGCTTGTTCCTCGACTCACCATTGTTTTCCTCTGCCTCCAGCGCCGACCTCCTCTAATCCTGCCTGCCTGCCAGACACCTCCGCTCCAGCCAACAACGCCTTTCCCTTCTCCCTCAGCTGCCTGAATTAAACCCTTTGGACTTTTTATCTGCCTCTCTTGTCTGCTTTTGGGTCCGCCAGCTTGTTAAATCGTGACAGCCACAACATTCCCCTCTCGCCATTTCTTACTAGCTGGGGGGTCATGTTTGAACCCCACCTCTCTTTTGACAATCATGTCTTCTGCATATGCAAAACCTTCTTCTTTCACCTCCGAAACATCTCTAAACTGCGTCCTTTCCTCCCCCTCCCAGCTACAGAGAACCTCGTCCATACCTTTGTCTCCTCCAGGTTGGATTACTGTAACGCACTTCTCGTCGGGATCCCTGGCAGGAGCCTCCAAAAGCTCCAGTATGTTCAGAACAGCGCTGCCAGGGTACTGATGAGGTTGCGGAAGTTTCTTTCTTCAAAGATGTTTGGACACGTGTTTTCAGAATACAACCTCTTCTTGATGATTTAGTCTTTGGACTATGTCTTCTGTATGCAGTGTGTGTCGATATTTGTGACTTCAATATTGTACCTGCATTTGTATTCTTCTTGTAGTTGTAGGTTTATGTTTTGGTGATCTCTTCTTTTATTTTGGTTGATATTTTTAAGTTTGACTTGCATTTTGATCACTACTGGATTATGGTCTACATCAGGGGTGCTCATTACGTCGATCGCGAGCTACCAGTCGATCTCGGAGGGTGTGTCAGTCGATCACCAGCCAGGCATTAAAAAAATAGTCCTAAAAATGAGCGATCACAAATCTTCACTATGACGTCACTTTTGTCACTTGATTGACATTCACGGCACCCGAGGGTCTTCTGAGATGACGCTGGCTGCTGCCAGCTCATTAAAATTACCGACTGGAAGGCGAGAAACACTTTATTTCAACAGACTCTGGCGCCGTACCTGGCGTCAAAACTCCAAAGACCGACTGCACAGTTGCACAGTTGCGCTAACAAAATAAGAGTCTCAGAAAGCTGGCGTGCACAAGCTAGCAAGCTACGGAGTTTGCCGACAATGTATTTCTTGTAAAGTGTATAAAAAGGAGTACGGAAGCTGGACAAATAAGATGCCAAAAACCAACCACTTTCATGTGGTATTGGACAGAAAGGAGGACTTTTTTTCTCCTCCATTCGAAAATGCGGACATCAGCACCACTGTCTGATTCCAATCAATGCAAGTCATCAGAATCAGGTAATACACCAACTTATATTCTTGTCTTCATGAAAGAAAGGAATCTATATGTGTTAAACATGCTTGTATTATCTTTAAACACCTTTAATGTTTTAACAATATTAACTATATGTGTTAAACATGCTTGCATTATCTTTAAACACCTTTAACTTGTTAACAATATTAACTATATGTATTAAACATGCTTGTATTATCATTAAACACCTTTAATGTTTTAACAATATTAACTATATGTGTTAAACATGCTTGCATTATCTTTAAACACCTTTTACTTGTTAACAATATTAACTATATGTGTTAAACATGCTTGTATTATCATTAAACACCTTTAACTTGTTAACAATATTAACTATATGTGTTAAACATGCTTGCATTATCTTTAAACACCTTTTACTTGTTAACAATATTAACAAAATGTATTAAACATGCTTGTATTATCATTAAACACCTTTAACTTGTTAACAATATTAACTATATGTGTTAAACAGGCTTGCATTATCATTAAACACCTTTAACTTGTTAACAAAAACATATATTTCATAAATAAGTAAATGTAAATTATATATATGAATGAGGTAGATCCCCACGACTTGATCAATTGAAAAGTAGCTGGCCTGCAGAAAAAGTGTGAGCACCCCTGGTCTACATCGATGTATGCACTAGGGTATGTCAATGTGTCATCAAACTGACAGGGCAAAATATATTTTTGACAAATAAAACCTATGTGGATATTGGTAGTGTCCATGCGTATTTCGTTGTCAACATGCCGATACGCTGAGGAAATGGGTCCCAACATTAGCACGGATGTCATCATGGCAATGTGAAACGTATGGAGACAGCCAAATCACATGATAAAATAATTCATCATTTGTGTAGCCTATATATCAATACCCATATGATTGCCATTTTTTGTGATATTGTATGCAGGCATGATGTACTTCTTCCTGAAAATAGCCTAATGTCTGTGTAAAATGACTTGGTTAAAGATTTGTAATTGACAAAACGCTTGTCTATTCAGCTATTATGGTCCTGGCACCTTCACCCCTAGTAAGAGGCAGTGGAAGTTTGAAGTTCTTTGGAGTAGCCCAGTCGATCGAGCTGGATTCGGCTGTGTATCTGGCAACCTCAGTCTATGACTACCCTAAGCCGGATAACCCCTTAAACAAATAGTTATTTAGCCTAAGCCCAGTTTCGGCCACACTAATTCATCGTTTAAGGCAGTGGTCCCCAACCACCGGACCGATTGGTACCGGGCCGCACAAGAAAAAAAAAAAAAATATATATATATATATATATATATATATATATATATATATATATATATTTTTTTTTTTTTTTTTTTATTAAATCAACATAAAAAACACAATATATACCAATATAGATCAATACAGTCTGCAGAGATACAGTCCGTAAGCACACATGATTGTATTTCTTTATGAAAAAAAAAAAAAATACCAGTGCAGAGGGGCCTTAGTCAGGGAAAGGGGGAGGGGACTACCGAATTTTGACCGTAATTGCAGTACCATTTCTCGCCACATTATTACATATGGCTCCTTTTAACGTCTGGAATCTGGTTTTGGATGGGGGCTACTGTAATGAATGTCATGACAGGTTTGGACTTTCTTTTTTATTTTACTGTGTTTGGTAGTGTTTCCTTTCCAGTGCTCTTACTTTCAGTTCTACTTCCTGTTTGCCTCCACAACTAATCTGGCCTGAGCTATGTCTCCCTCACCTTTCCCTGATTGGCAATATGGGCACACCTCTTTCAGGTTGCCAATTAGGTTTCTTTTTGTACCAGCCTGCCCTGAACACGCTGCTCGATCAGTTTGTGACTACGTAGTCTTGCCTCCATGCATTCTGTTGTTTTGCTTGTGCTAGCATTTCCTGTGCACTATCTTTTGTGTTTTGACTATTAAATACAATTTCTACCTGCCTGCCATCCCCAGTCTCTGCATCTTAGGGGTCATGACTGACAGAACATAACTGAACATGACTGTACTTTTTCTGGTATACAGTAAAAGAAGATGGATGGATGTTGTCATTATCATTAAAAATAGTGTATTGCTGCCTCTTGGTAGCTCAATTGTTGTCCCAAATAAAGATCAGGTGTCCCTGAGGGTCAAATGAAGTTAAGATGGATCATGTATTGACAGTTTAGTTCAAAACCAGCTTTTCCATTGGAAACCACAGAATCAACGAAACAGGACTTGCAATCAAAAAATCTTTATTATCGACACAATTAACAATGTTATTTTAACATTATTCGTACAATAATGTTAAGAAGGCTTGCCGCTGCAAAAAGAAAAATAATCTTAATTTTCATGATTAATATCACTTGTGTAATGCAGGCATCTAACTTTTTAACATTTAAATTGTCACTCTGGTCAAACAAAATTAACTGTTAAAGGTTATTAGTCAAAGGTAAACTCTAAAATGACTTAACTAAAAATAGAGAGACAACGCTGTGGTCACACTGGAATGGTATTGCTTTTAACGAGTGTCCACCAACAGAACAAGAACATTCCACTTGAATTTTGACAAATCCATATTTGGCATATCATGGAGCTTATTGTTAGTAATGTAAGGTGATACCAAATTATAATACTTTATGCTTTCATCTCAGGTATTTAATCTTATTTGGTTTTCAGTTTGTGCTGTAAAAAACATAATTGTTTCTCTTGGTCTCTTCATGTGTTCTCTTGAATTGACTTTCTGATTGGTCCTCCTTTAAGAACCAAAATGAACAAATTGATTCATTGAAATAAATGTGACACATGATATTCATCTATAAACAGTGGTGATACCACGACTCTTAGCTTGCATTTCAACACACACTTAAAGATTAAAATCAGTAAGAAACACCAAAAACATGATATGATCATAACATGTTTTCTAAGCATCCAAAGGAGCCATTGCATGGTAAAACATGAGTATAATACTAATGTATCATGAAGAACAAAGTACATCTCATCTCCAAGTGAAATGATGATGGAGACATCTCGTTGTTCCAGTGCACAAGCAGTCCTGGAGGAAGAAGATGACAGCATATTACCCACAAAAGTGAATCCAAGTTGTAGATCATCTTCACCCAAAGTCCAAAGAACATTTGGAAGGGCAAACAATCCTTGTAAGTTAACTCACCATCTGCCGTGTCTCACTCAGCCAGCGTACTCATTGAGATAAGGACGACCGGATCGGGAGCTGTCGGACAAACACCGCACCGTTACCGAGTTACTCACGCTAACCAAACACCTCACACATGGTGAAGTACAACCAGAAGGTTCCTCATCGCTCGCATCAGATTTTTCAGGTGAGACTCAGAAACATGAAGAAGCAGAGTGCTGCTATTCTTTCCTGACTACGATTCATTCTTAATGAGTCAGCAAAATAAATGTGCACACACATACTTGCCAAACTTGAGACCTCCGATTTCGGAAGGTGGGGGTGGTGCGTGGTCGGGGGGGGGGGGGGGGGGGGGGCATGGTTGGGGCGGGGGTGTGGTTAAGAGGGGAGGAGTATATTTACAGCTAGAATTCACCAAGTCAAGTATTTCATATATATATACTGTATATATAAGAAATACTTGACTTTCAGTGAATTCTAGCTATATATATATATATATATATATATGTATATATATATATATATATATATATATATATATATATATATATATATATATATATATATATATATAAATAAGAGAAATACTTGAATTTCAGTGTTCATTTATCTACACATAAACACACACATAACACTCATCTACTCATTGTTGAGTTAAGGGTTGAATTGTCCATCCTTGTTCTATTCTCTGTCACTATTTTTCTAACCATGCTGAACACCCTCTCTGATGATGCATTCTGCTTCATCTCCTTGCTATGTGCGCAATTGTGCACTGCACTCCCTAAAAGCAGTAAATGTTATTGTCACATATGCATGTACAGTAGATGGCAGTATTGTCCTGTTTAAGAGTGTCAGAACATTGCTGTTTAAGGCAGACAAACTGCTTTACGGTAGACAAAAACGTGACTGCTGTTGTTGTGTGTTGTTACCGCGCTGGGAGGACGTTAATGAAACTGCCTAACAATAAACCCACATAAGAAACCAAGAACTCGCCCTCCATCATTCTACAGTTATAACGTGTTTGGGCAGGCATGCTGTTTATATTGTGGGAAAGCGGACGTGAAAGCAGGCTGTCGACACGTCACTCAGGTCCACATGGAGCTGGAGGGGGCGTGGCCTACAGCTCCGCCTGAATTTCGGGAGATTTTCGGGAGAAAATTTGTCCCGGGAGGTTTTCGGGAGAGGCGCTGAATTTCGGGAGTCTCCCGGAAAATCCGGGAGGGTTGGCAAGTATGTGCACACATGATGCCACCTGAAAATGAGGATATATTCTGTTGTGCTGTCGGTGAAGATTATAAAAAAAATTAAGTTCCATTATTGGAAAACTATTAAACTATTACTACAAACCCCGTTTCCATATGAGTTGGGAAATTGTGTTAGATGTAAATATAAACGGAATACAATGATTTGTAAATCATTTTCAACCCATATTCAGTTGAATATGCTACAAAGACAACATATTTGATGTTCAAACTGATCTTTTTTTTTTTTGCAAATAATCATTAACTTTAGAATTTGATGCCAGCGACACGTGACAAAGAAGTTGGGAAAGGTGGCAATAAATACTGATAAAGTTGAGGAATGCTCATCAAACACTTATTTGGAACATCCCACAGGTGAACAGGCAAATTGGGAACAGGTGGGTGCCGTGATCGGGTATAAAAGTAGATTCCATGAAATGCTCAGTCATTCACAAACAAGGATGGGGTTAGGGTCACCACTTTGTCAACAAATGCGTGAGCAAATTGTTGAACAGTTTAAGAAAAACCTTTCTCAACCAGCTATTGCAAGGAATTTAGGGATTTCACCATCTACGGTCCGTAATATCATCAAAAGGTTCAGAGAATCTGGAGAAATCACTGCACGTAAGCAGCTAAGCCCATGACCTTCGATCCCTCAGGCTGTACTGCATCAACAAGCGACATCAGTGTGTAAAGGATATCACCACATGGGCTCAGGAACACTTCAGAAACCCACTGTCAGTAACTACAGTTGGTCGCTACATCTGTAAGTGCAAGTTAAAACTCTCCTATGCAAGGCGAATCCCGTTTATCAATAACACCCAGAAACGCCATCAGTTTCGCTGGGCCTGAGCTCATCTAAGATGGACTGATACAAAGTGGAAAAGTGTTCTGTGGTCTGACGAGTCCACATTTCAAATTGTTTTTGGAAACTGTGGACGTCGTGTCCTCCGGACCAAAGAGGAAAAGAACCATCCGGATTGTTATAGGCGCAAAGTTGAAACGCCAGCATCTGTGATGGTATGGGGGTGTATTAGTGCCCAAGACATGGGTAACTTACACATCTGTGAAGGCGCCATTAATGCTGAAAGGTACATACAGGTTTTGGAGCAACATATGTTGCCATCCAAGCAACGTTACCATGGACGCCCCTGCTTATTTCAGCAAGACAATGCCAAGCCACGTGTTAAATCACCGTGGCTTCATAGTTGAGTGCGGGTACTAGACTAGCCTGCCTGTAGTCCAGACCTGTTTCCCATTGAAAATGTGTGGCACATTATGAAGCCTAAAATAGCACAACGGAGACCCCCGGACTGTTGAACAACTTAAGCTGTACATCAAGCAAGAATGGAAAGAATTCCACCTGAGAAGCTTAAAAAATGTGTCTCCTCAGTTCCCAAACGTTTACTGAGTGTTGTTAAAAGGAAAGGCCATATAACACAGTGGTGAACATGCCCTTTCCCAACTACTTTGGCACGTGTTGCAGCCATGAAATTCTAAGTTAATTATTATTTGCAAAAATAAATAAAGTTTATGAGTTTGAACATCAAATATCTTGTCTTTGTAGTGCATTCAATTGAATATAGGTTGAAAAGGATTTGCAAATCATTGTATTCCGTTTAATTTTACATCTAACACAATTTCCCAACTCATATGGAAACGGGGTTTGTATTAAACACTATTAAAGGGGGAAGGTGTCGGAAAAGTAGGACAAAACAACGGGTGTTTTCCAGTTGCTAACCATAAGGTGAACATATATGGATCATGTCTCATTCTTCCGATCTTTAGCACAAGAACACATGTTAAAGTTAGATGTGCGAAACTGTGTCTTGTGTGCTCTTGCAGAAGGTTCACATTACTCCTAGGAAGTGCAGAGAGTGATGCTGCACTGAGAAGAAGACAGAGAAGATATGTCCCTCACCATGTCTCTTCCTGTAACGCTTGACCATCACGATGATGATGATGATGACCAACAGACAGAACACCGCCGTAAGGATCACCGACGTGGCAACAACACAGATGACGCACACCTTGTCTGTTGAGAGAAAAAAGCACAACTCGGTTGCTTGTAAACATCAAACATTGTCATCATGACAAAGAATATAATATAATTAAAAATATTTATCACAGTTTAATCAATGGCTACAATGAATGTCACTGTGGTGCTGCACAGAGAAACACATACTGCTTTTTGCAAGTTCAGTAAATGATTATTGATTTCTTGCACTAATCCAATCACTTCTCTCAATGTTTAAATGACCACCCAGAATATATTTAGGTTTTCTGTTAAAATCCCATATTTATAGTCTGAAACCTTCTAATGGTGTCTGTTTCCCTTCCAGAAGATCTTTGGCCTTGCTGAGCTCAAGAGTTGGTTGGGTGGTGGGTTTGTTGCTCTCAGTGGTGACATCCAAGGTGCCACTGGTGGTACTAGGTCGGGTGGTGGCTTTGTTGCTCTCAGTGGTGACATCCAAGGTGCCACTGGTGGTACTAGGTCGGGTGGTGGCTTTGTTGCTCTCAGTGGTGACATCCAAGGTGCCACTGGTGGTACTAGGTCGGGTGGTGGCTTTGTTGCTCTCAGTGGTGACATCCAAGGTGCCACTGGTGGTACTAGGTCGGGTGGTGGCTTTGTTGCTCTCAGTGGTGACATCCAAGGTGCCACTGGTGGTACTAGGTCGGGTGGTGGTTTTGTTGCTCTCAGTGGTGACATCCAAGGTGCCACTGGTGGTACTAGGTCGGGTGGTGGCTTTGTTGCTCTCAGTGGTGACATCCAAGGTGCCACTGGTGGTACTAGGTCGGGTGGTGGCTTTGTTGCTCTCAGTGGTGACATCCAAGGTGCCACTGGTGGTACTAGGTCGGGTGGTGGTTTTGTTGCTCTCAGTGGTGACATCGAAGCTGCCACTGGTGGTACTAGGTCGGATCGTGGCTTGGCTCTCAGTGGTTGTGTCACCAGATGTGGTTGTATTGAGGTCTGGATATGAAAAATGATCAAGTGCAAAGTTAAGTGATTCACACAATAAATTGATAAATGGGTTTGTTGGTCCGTGTTGGGGTTGATAACTGGACCAATAATTAGTCGTACATAGTAGCAGCTGAAACAGCTACTTACATAGCATGGATGAAAAATAGTGATTTAGACTTCTAATGGGAAACATCTACATCATTGTGCAAGTTAACCAAATGTGTCTATCTCACCTTCACCGCTCAAGTTGCTCAGGACGCCTCTGCTCTCCAGCTTGGTGACGATGTCCTCCTTGACACCAGTCATCTGAAACACACATTCGTACTTGCCCTCCATGTCGCCCGTCGCATTCAGGTTCACCGACATCTGGAAGGTTCCGTCCTGGTTTTCGAGCATTTCTGTTTGCTCCACACCCTCAAGGAGCTTCTCGCCGTCTTTCCTCCAAAACATGACGGCTTTATCGGGGTAGAAACCTGTTGCGTTGCAGCTGAATGGAGAAGACTGTGTCGTCTGGTTTAGAGACACCATTGGAAGGTCTGCACAGGAAGTGAGGCCACATATGAACAGAGGACAATATGGAGAGAAAAAAGATGTAAAAAAAAGAGAGAAAAGGAAAAGAGTATAGTTTGTAATGCTAGTAATGTTTTTAAAGGGAGCAAGCTAACATGGTTACAAATGTGAAAGTGAAAGTATAATTGTACCTGTTCTCAATAGGACACTCAAGTACTTCTTCAAGTAAGAAGTACAATTCTCAACATAGTCCTTTAAGTACACTGGTGGAGCTATGCCGTCCTCCCAGATCAGCCGGGGGGGATCCGTTTGTTCTTTTGCTGCGGTCCATGTCAATGGCTGGTCTTCCACAAAGTCATCTTCTCCATCAAACATATCCCAATACCAACCTGTGACCTCATCAGTGTCGTCATTCCATTGGCATCCAGAATCCCACTGAGCTAGGTAAGTATCTAAGAGAGTAACACAAAGTATTTATTTGAAACTAGCTTCATTTTACTGACTCAAGGAAGCGAACGAGTTGACTGAGACGAGTACCCAAGAGTCCAGATTCAGTAAAAATCATCCCCACTTAGGGCCTGATCTACTGACGATTTGTGTGTATAAAAACATGTGCAAACTATCTACCAAGCTTCTGTGCAGAAAATTCCATCCATCCATCCACCTTCTTCCGCTTATCCGAGGTCGGGTCGCGGGGGCAGCAGCCTAAGCAGGGAAGCCCAGACTTCCCTCTCCCCAGCCACTTCGTCCAGCTCCTCCCGGGGATCCCGAGGCGTTCCCAGGCCAGCCGGGAGACATAGTCTTCCCAACGTGTCCTGGGTCTTCCCCGTGGCCTCCTACCGGTCGGACGTGCCCTAAACACCTCCCGAGGGAGGCGATCGGGTGGCATCCTGACCAGATCCCCGAACCACCTCATCTGGCTCCTCTCGATGTGGAGGAGCAGCGGCTTTACTTTGAGCTCCCCCCGGATGACAGAGCTTCTCACCCTATCTCTAAGGGAGAGCCCTGCCACCCGGCGGAGGAAACTCATTTCGGCCACTTGTACCCGTGATCTTGTCCTTTCGGTCATAACCCAAAGCTCATGACTATAGGTGAGGATGGGAACGTAGATCGACCGGTAAATTGAGAGCTTTGCCTTCCGGCTCAGCTCCTTCTTCACCACAACGAATCGATACAGCGTCCGCATTACTGAAGATGCCGCACCGATCCGCCTGTCGATCTCACGATCCACTCTTCCCTCACTCGTGAACAAGACTCCGAGGTACTTGAACACCTCCACTTGGGGAAGAGTCTCCTCCCCAACCCGAAGATGGCATTCCACCCTTTTCCGGGCGAGAACCATGGACTCGGACTTGGAGGTGCTGATTCTCATCCCAGTCGCTTCACACTCGGCTGCGAACCGATCCAGCGAGAGCTGAAGATCCTGGCCAGATGAAGCCATCAGGACCACATCATCTGCAAAAAGCAGAGACCTAATCCTGCAGCTACCAAACCGGATCCCCTCAACGCCTTGACTGCGCCTAGAAATTCTATCCATAAAAGTTATGAACAGAATCGGTGACAAAGGGCAGCCTAGGCGGAGTCCAACCCTCACTGGAAACGTGTCCGACTTACTGCCGGCAATGCGGACCAAGCTCTGACACTGATCATACAGGGAGCGGACCGCCAAAATCAGACAGTCCGATACCCCATACTCTCTGAGCACTCCCCACAGGACTTCCCGAGGGACACGGTCGAATGCCTTCTCCAAGTCCACAAAACACATGTAGACTGGTTGGGCAAACTCCCATGCACCCTCAAGGACCCTGCCGAGAGTATAGAGCTGGTCCACAGTTCCACGACCAGGACGAAAAACACACTGTTCCTCCTGAATCCGAGGTTCGACTATCCGGCGTAGCCTCCTCTCCAGTACACCTGAATAGACCTTACCGGGAAGGCTGAGGAGTGTGATCCCACGATAGTTAGAACACACCCTCCGGTTCCCCTTCTTAAAGAGAGGAACCACCACCCCGGTCTGCCAATCCAGAGGTACCGCCCCCGATGTCCACGCGATGCTGCAGAGTCTTGTCAACCAAGACAGCCCCACAGCATCCAGAGCCTTAAGGAACTCCGGGCGGATCTCATCCACCCCCGGGGCCTTGCCACCGAGGAGCTTTTTAACTACCTCAGCAGCCTCAGCCCCAGAAATAGAAGAGCCCACCACAGATTCCCCAGGCACTGCTTCCTCATAGGAGGACGTGTTGGTGGGATTGAGGAGGTCTTCGAAGTATTCCCTCCACCGATCCACAACATCCGCAGTCGAGGTCAGCAGAACACCATCCTCACCATACACGGTGTTGATAGTGCACTGCTTCCCCTTCCTGAGGCGGCGGATGGTGGTCCAGAATTGCTTCAAAGCCGTCCGGAAGTCGTTTTCCATGGCTTCCCCGAACTCCTCCCATGTCCGCGTTTTTGCCTCCGCAACCGCTGAAGCCGCACACCGTTTGGCCTGTCGGTACCTGTCCGCTGCCTCAGGAGTCCTATGAGCCAAAAGAACCCGATAGGACTCCTTCAGCTTGACGGCATCCCTCACCGCCGGTGTCCACCAACGGGTTCTAGAATTACCGCCACGACAGGCACCAACTACCTTGTGGCCACAGCTCCAATCAGCTGCCTCGACAATAGAGGCGCGGAACATGGTCCACAAGGACTCAATGTCCAGCACCTCCCTCGTGACATGTTCAAAGTTCTTCCGGAGGTGGGAATTGAAACTCTCTCTGACAGGAGACTCTGCCAGACGTTCCCAGCAAACCCTCACAATGCGTTTGGGCCTGCCAGGTCTGTCCGGCATCCTCCCCCACCATCGCAGCCAACTCACCACCAGGTGGTGATCGGTTGAAAGCTCCGCCCCTCTCTTCACCCGAGTGTCCAAAACATGAGGCCGCAAATCCGATGACACAACCACAAAGTCGATCATGGAACTGCGGCCTAGGGTGTCCTGGTGCCAAGTGCACATATGGACACCCTTATGTTCGAACATGGTGTTCATTATGGACAATCTGTGACGGGCACAAAAGTCCAATAACAGAACACCACTCGGGTTCAGATCCGGGCGGCCATTCTTCCCAATCACGCCTCTCCAGGTTTCACTGTCGCTGCCAACATGAGCATTGAAGTCCCCCAGTAGAACGAAGGAATCACCCGGGGGAGCACTCTCAAGTACTCCCTCGAGCGAATCCAAAAAGGGTGGGTACTCTGAGCTGCGGTTTGGCGCGTAAGCGCAAACCACAGTCAGGACCCGTCCCCCCACCCGAAGGCGGAGGGAAGCTACCCTCTCGTCCACCGGGTTGAACTCCAACGTGCAGGCTTTGAGCCGGGGGGCAACAAGAATTGCCACCCCAGCCCGTCGCCTCTCATTGCCGGCAACGCCAGAGTGGAAGAGAGTCCAGCCCCTCTCGAGAGAACTGGTTCCAGAGCACTTCCTGTGCGTCGAAGTGAGTCCGACTATATCGGACTCACTTCGATGTGCAGAAAATTGTGTCTCCTAATGAGCAAAATAGAATCTCTCTCTCACACACACACACACACACACACACACACACATACATACACATGCTAATACACTAATCTTGTATTTTTTAAAAGGTCATTCTGGGAAGGAAAGAGACAAGATATCTGTGATATCTTAAAGGTAAATATAACTTAAAGTACGTATTAAAGAGCACATTAAACACATTTGACTGTCAAAAGTTCAACATAAACAAACCTTCAGGTCTGGTGTAATACTTCATGTGAGGTTCATACATGCTTGTACAGAAATGCTCAGCAGCAACACTGGTCTCTGTCGCTCTCTGCCAGTACTGTGGATCCTCTGCTGTGATCTTCTTCATCCAGTTCTGTTGGGGGAGGACGTTCCTGTTGGTGTCGTCATATTGCGTAATCTTAACTCCATCCAGGTGGCACACTTCTTTGTACTTTATGATGTTTGAATCTTCAGATTCTATATATATGAAATACTCCAGTCCGTGAATCACTGAAAGTAAACCAAAAAAAACCAAGAAGACTTTAAGAGTTTTAGTTTTAGAAAGCGCAAATCATATTGTGTTCTTGATCAAAAATACAACATTTTATGTTGTCATCCTCATTTTATTAATTTCGTGTTAACAGTTGCCCAGAAAACACTGTTCAACACATTAGAAATTATAATTACAAATTTGCAAATGTCAATAACTTGCTATAAACCAACAAAACTGCTGAAAACATTTGTATTGTTATCTTAATTGTATGCAGTTCTCCCCACCAACAAAACTGCTGAAAACATTTGTATTATTATTTTAATTGTATGCAGTTCTCCCCAGTCCTTTGCTGTTCTGCTGGGTCATCTCCATCATGTCTCAGCTACCGCCTGCAGCTTAGAGACACAACACTTTTCACAATATGTGAGCTGTTCCAAGGATGGCCGCCATCTGTGCACTTCCAATGATCTCAGAAATAAAAATAGTATTATTGACAATAATGATAATGATATCAATAATAATATTAACAAAAATAAATATGTTTAATTATTGTAATCATTATAGTAATAGTAATTATTTTAAAAAAATATTATATTTTATAATGCGCCATCTTTAGAAATTGAAAATAAATATCTTTTTTTTTTTTTTTTTACAGTGGGGGGTTGAATAATTTCAAGTTCAACTGCGTATACGCCCAAACAACTTCAACACATTTAATATGTAAGAATTTCATGTCAAGTCATCATTAAATGGCCCTTATATGTCAAAAGGCATTAATAAATCATGTTCTTTTCCAATACCTCTATAACTGATAACAGTAATTCAGCCGGGATATTCTCATAACAAAATTAGATTTACAGCCCCGAAATCTTGTTATTGTCTTCATTTCGATGTCCCGCCCTCTACTGTTTGACTAATTAGAAAGTCTGAGTGTGTCACATCCAGGGTGCCAGTTACGCACCGCCCTCTTCGTCTGGCAACTGCCACTGGTAAAGTTACTAAACATGTCAGACCTTAGTAAATCTAAAAGGCCTTGTTACCATTCTCAACTTATTCATGACAAAGCCAGGAACAAAACAAGGATTTGTATCAGGGATGCCTTTGAAAGATGGAGACGATTGAAGGGGGAGAAGATTTTTTTCATCTGACGCCAACTTGTTAATTTCCTCCTTGATAGGTAAGTAAGGAATTTATTTTTTCTTATTACTTGTAATAATTGGAAATGGACATTGGGTATGTAAACTATATTGTCCAATACAGTCTATGATCTTGTCTAACAAAGCTAGTATGTTCCTGCAACCAATGCTTAGTGTGATGGTGCTCAGCTCCTAGTGTAATGCTTAGCATGCTAGCCCAGTCAATGACACATCGACATATAAGATAACGGGGGAAATATATGCCCATTAGCCTGTCTGTCAATGTGTCATCCAACTGACAGGCCCAAATATATTTTTGATTAATAAAAGCAATGTGAATATATCGGTAGTGTCAGTGCCTATTTCCTTCTCAACATACTGATACGCTGAGGAAATGGGTTCCAACATTAGCCCGGCTGTCATCATGGCAATGTGAAAGGTATGGAGACAGACAAATCACATGATAAAATAATTCCTCGTTCGTGTAGCCTATAGACACCGCTTAGTAAAATGTCTCCTCTTTAGTTTTGAGCGTACATAGGGATGATGTCCGAAACCGATTCTCCCGGTTGTCCGATAAGAAAAGAACCGATTCCATGGACTCGAATGCCTTTTTGAGAACCGGTTACCGTTATCGAGGCCACTATAGTAAAGAAAAATAGTTGGTTCTTTATTCGAATCCCTGGGAACGAATCCCAAATGGGCAATGTTATGCCCATTTGATTGTACACTCTTACTGACACCTTGTGGCGATATGAAAATACTAAGCGTCAATAGTTTGGGCACAACCGGGTTGGCGACGTCAGTTAAGTTCATGAGACAATTGAGAAGTAGACAAGTTGTGTTAGCTCTTACAAGCCTTGGAAAAGATAAGTCTGTAAATAAACTGTTTAACTTGTTTATATAACTCAATATTAAGGTGGAAAGTGGTTCAATTTGGTAGTAAGAAGTTTACTGAAAAACGATTTTTGTGCACTGTTTCAATGGATGTTTTGAGGACTTAAAATGGCTGCCAGTCGTGTATTTCCACCATCGAAATAGTTTCAACACTCAGAAGTATTTGTTTGATGATAGTACTGTATATTTGTGTGAAGCTAATATTTACATATTGTGTATTACATTTCAGTATTTTAATTGAATCACATAGCTTATACATTTGTCATTGTGTGTATTTCAGTTAAAAAAATAAATAATAATAACAGTCGAGTGCAAGACAAAAGTAAAGATAGGAAAAGACAAAGTAAGATCAACAACAATAAAGAGCCTAAATGGATTAATCTGCTTTGGAACTTTATTAGACGTCTTGGATTGTTTGTTAGCTGTCTGCCTGTGTGTGTAGTTAGTATGTTCCAATAGCAGCAGAAGTGCACTTTTTGGAGAGCTGTATTATTTTCAGTTTTGTGCCCAAGGGACTGATTTTATTTAACACTATATTATTATTTATACACCTATAGTGATCACAGAAAGAGGTTGTTTTTGTGTTACTGTATATATTTGTTTTTCTGAAAAATCCCACTTAATATACTTTGGGTAACAACAGTCAATATTTATTTATTTTATTTTTTTAGGGGGGTAACAGTCAATATTTATTTATTTATTTTATTTTAGTTTTTTCTTATAAAATAAAAGTGAGCTTTTGTTAAACCAAATATTGTGTTTTTTTCCATATACAACAACCTATCTGGATTCGATAAGAGAATCGATAAGGAATCGGTTCGATAAGAGGATTCGATAATGGGCTCGAACCCGATAATTTCTTATCAAACATCATCCCTAGGCGTACATTAGGCTGCTAAGCATGCTCTACTTATTTTCACCAGTATAAACATTGCTAGTGTTGGTTGTAGTTTGTTTTAGTCTTTGTTTTCTGATAGTACTGAAAACAACCATATGGTTGCTATTTGTTGTGATATTGTACGCAGGCATGACGTGCTTCTTCCTGAAAATGTCTGTGTAAAATATGTTGGCTAGAGATTTGTTATTGACAAAACGCTTGTCTATTCAGCATTTACGGTCCCAGCACCTCAACCCTTAGTAAGAGGTGGAAGTTCCTTGGACAAGCCCAGTCCATGGAGCTGGATTCGGCTGCGTATCTGGCAACCTCTGTCAGGGAGAGAGGGAGGGGACTACAGAATTTTGATCAGGATTGCAGTACCTTTTCTGGCCACATTATTACATATGGCTCCTTTAACAGTGAATAATAACCATTTTGTGTTTACTCTCACATTTGACTGCTTTCATTTGTTTACAAATATGTCACTTTTATGTCACATTTCTGGTATTGTGGGTTAAATAAAGTTAAGTACTTGGGGATAGGTCGATTGGCAACACTAAATAGTCCCTAGTGTGTGAATGTGAGTGTAAATGTTTTGGCCCTGCAGTAAGGTGGCGACTTCCGCCCCAGTGATGCTGGGGTAGGCTCCAGCCCGCCCCCCTTGCTGACAGGGCAGCACGGTGTGACAGTGGTTAGCACTTATGCCTCACAGGGAGAAGGTCTTGGCTTTGATATGTTTTCAGTTTGCATGTTCTGTGTGGGTTCTCTCCGGCCTCCTCCCAACCTCCAAAGACATGCACCTGGGGATAGGCTGATTGGCAACATTAAAATTGGCCCTCATTTATTTTACAGTGAATCCCTGGCAAACACACCGGCCACTATTGTACCGTAAATTGTAATAAATCGGATTCTACGTCAACATATCGTCATGTCCTATACATCGTGACTGTATTTTTCAAGGTGACCTCCTGGCAATCACCGCTGCCGGTATTTTACCATGGATTGTGCAGAGTCATTTAGGTTATCTACTCTTTCTTGGTTTGCAGGAATCCACTGCTGTGATAAACTATTTTAGATTTTAAGGTGTTTCACTGTTGCTATTTAACAATTGCTTGCCGAAGGTCATTTTTTACAGTGTGGGTGTCGTCGCTCCTGACTTGTTTCAGTTTCCGTACTCCCACTTTGTCTCATCAACACCCCCCCCCCCCCCCCCCACCCCACTCCCCATCCTCCAGCACCCTGACTTGCCTTGATACAAATGCATTTTTTAACAGACTTGATAACAACTTATTAGTTAGTTTAAAAGGCTCCAGACCTTAACTCCCTCTTTCTTATCTCCTGTTCCTGCCACCCTGTCGCTGTTTCATTATTACGTGACTTCAACAGTAGTCATGCAATAATGTTTCATTTGGTTTAGAATTTTTGTTTTATCCGGGCGGTGTTCAGTCAGCCCCCAGTACTGGCCTGCAGCTCATTTATCCTGGGGCACGTACCCCGGTTAAAGGGGTCTGGTGAGGGCCATGGCTAATACAATAACCAGCATCTTAATACAGCCCAGCTGGAGCACCTCCCTCACCATCGTTAACCACCCTTCTGTGACTCCATCTATCCATACTTTTTAATTCACGACATGTCAAAAGACAGCGAAGAGCAGATTTATGACAAGATACCAGACAAGCGCTTTGGTGGATGAAACACCGACAGCAACAAAGAGTGTTTTTGAGCTCTGTTTCATATCATCAACATATATTAAAAAGCAATTAAAAACAGTGCAATACATTTTCATAACATGGTCACTAATGCCTAGTTTCTCCTGTTATATATATTTTTTTAATATTATATATTTATTCTTATTTTTGCTTTTTATTTTTACTGTTATTATTATATTTTCTATTTTATTTCCATTTATACCCGCATTATTTACTTTTTACTTTTTAAATTCGATCTCAATTCTGCTGGAATTTTTATTTCTCTGAGGGAACTCTCCTGAAGGAATCAATAAAGTACTATCTATCTATTTAATATACTTTATTTATGTGGTTAATATGAATACACACTCATTTATATTATGTTGCATTAAAAAGTGAGTTGAAATAACATTTTATAACATTGATTGGAAGTCACAGACATTGTGTAGCTAAATAACTTATTCAATGACGAAGTAAAGACAAGAAAAAAGTGTTGACAAAAATAATAATGAGATAAAGTAAGACTACAATTACCATGAATTGATTAACGTGGACCCTGACTTAAACAAGTTGAAAAACGTATTGGGGTGTTACCATTTAGTGGTCAATTGTACAGAATATGTACATTTCTGTGCAATCTACTAATACAAGTCTCAATCAATAAAACTACAACAACAGAAGAATAAAGAAGAAAAATAATACAAGAATATGGAACAACTTCAGTCCACTTAAGATGTTACAAAGAAGTTGTAAATAAAAACAACTCACCGGGAGACACGCTCTGCATTTGCACGGCCAGAAGGACGAAAAACAACAAATTCATGATGTCGGTGCAACTTTTAAAAGATATTAGACTCTTTTACAAAAGCAAAATGAAGCTGTCGTCTTCTTCCAGGTCCTCTGAATGACTCGGAGGCCACTCGGGCGATGGAGGTCACACCTTTGCAGTCTCCTCCTCCTCCTGCGGCCCGCCACCAGCGTGATGATGTCGCTCGGCGCCACGACGGTGTCACGTGTTCGCACCTTCACCCTGACGTCATCACGCCAAGGTACCTGCCGTCCATTATTTGTTTAACATGAATACATGTTAAGAAGAAAAAAGACTTGTGAAAAAACAGAAAATATTCATATTTTTGTAAATACTGCATATTAAATGTATGAAAAAGTAATTAGTGAATTAAACAGTAATAATACAGTACTAACATTGGTCATTATTACACCATAATTCATTTATATTTTATATTATATACAATATATATGGTATTATTAGAACAATAATACTACTAATAACAAAGAAGAAGAATATGTATTTCTATTATCTCCATTACTATCATCTCAAATGTATTAATAACAATACCATCCATCCATCTTCCTCCGCTTATCCGAAGTCAGGTCGCGGGGGCAGCAGCCCAAGCAGAGAAGCCCTGACTTCCCTTTCCCCAGCTACTTCTTCCAGCTCTTCCCGAGGTGTTCCCAGGCCAGCTGGGTGACATAGTCTGTCCACCGTGTCCTGGGTCTTCCCCGTGGTCTCCTACCATTATGATAAAGAATAATAATATTTTACCTTTATTATCATCATTACTACCTACTTATATGGAGAAATAGACTTATTAGATTAAAAAGTTGATTATAGTGAAAGAAGGAGCAAAAAATGAAGAAAAATGTATAAAAGTATAAAGTGTTATGATAGCCTATGTGTGTAATATGTACACTATATTGCCAAAAGTATTTGGCCACCCATCCAAATGATGAGAATCAGGTGTCCTAATCACTTGGCCCAACCACAGGTGTATACAATCAAGCACTTAGTAACGGAGACTGTTTCTACAAACATTTGTGAAAGAATGGGCCGCTTTCAGTGATTTCCAGCGTGGAACTGTCATAGGATGCCACCTGTGCAACAAATCCAGTCGTGAAATTTCCTTTCCAAAGTCAACTGTCGGCTTTATTATAAGAAAATGGAAGAGTTTGGGAACAACAGCAACTCAGCCACAAAGTGGTAGAGCCACGGTACATTTCGGACTGCATTGTGCAGGAGGAGGAATTATGGTGTGGGGTTGTTTTTCAGGAGCTGGGCTTGGCCCCTTAGTGCCAGTGAAATGAACTTTGAATGCTCCAGGATACCAAAACATTTTGGACAATTCCATGCTTCCAACCTTGTGGGAACAGTTAAGAGCAGGCCCCTTCCTCTTCCAACATGACTGTGCACCAGTGCACAATGCAAGTTCCATAAAGACATGGATGACAGAGTCTGGTGTGGATGAACTTGACTGGTCTGCACAGAGTCCTGACCTGAACCGGATAGAACACCTTAGAACGCAGACTGAGAGCCAGGCCTTCTCCACCAACATCAGTGTGTGACCTCACCAATGCGCTTTTGAAAGAATGGTGGAAAATTCCTATAAACACACTCCGCAACCTTGTGGACAGCCTTTCCAGAAGAGCTGTGTCATGACTTGGTCCTGGGTGTTTGCTTTTCCGGGATGCAACGGAAAGTTGGCTCGGGCGAGACGGGAATGTGAGTACATTTTTATTTAAACTACAAAAAAAGGAAGTAAACAAAAGGTGCGCACAATGGCGGAGAACAAACTATGAAACCAAATACTTGCACAAAGGCAAAAACTATGAACAACAAAAAACACTAACTGTGGCAATAATAAACAAAACTTACTTGGCATGGACAAAAAGGAGCAGCGTGAACGATGGACATGAAAAAAGAGTCAGAACTGTGCAGAGCATAAATGTGGGGATGTCGTCAGAACGACAAACTGAAAACAATGAACTTAAATACTATAGACATGATTAACGGAAACAGGTGCGTGACGTGACAGGTGAAAACTAATGGTTGCTATGGTGACAAAACAAAAGGGCACAAAAAGTCCAAAAACAAAACCGAACATGACCAAAACAAAAACATGATCACACAGACATGACAAGTTGAAGCTGTAATAGCTGCAAAAGGTGGACCGACATCATATTGAAGCCTATGGGTTAGGAATGGGATGGCACTTCAAGTTCATATGTGAGTCAAGGCAGGTGGCCCAATACTTTTGGCAATATAGTGTATTTTATTAATTTTTAATATATATTTTTGACCCCACACAAAGACAAAACATCTTTGTGTGTGCTGTGCTATGATACTATCAACGCAGCACACTTCTTAGCAGAACTTGTGATGCGGTCCAGACTGAAGACAGGGTTGTAGTTTGGACACCCCTGGCATAGAGTGAAGAACAAGGTTGCTTGCAGATGTATAAGACTCTCTGATTAGTGATCAGAAGCAGGTGAACCTCCTGGTCACTAATCAATGGCAGGTGAGATTAATCAGTGTTCAAAGTAAACAAAGAAAGGAGCACTGAAACAGAAATAGACCTTAGAGATAGGAGAACTACAACAAAACACAAAACAAGACAAAAGAGGTGATGACAGCACCAGTGATGTGCAGTCACTAGAGGCAGGTGAGGCGGGGCCTCACCTGCCATCATGGAAAGAAAAAAAATGTAAAAAGAAAAAAAATTAATTAAATTGTTATATGTATCCAGTGATTATACTATAAAGTTATTTTCCATTTAACTTCACCAGTTTTAGATTATTTTTATTCAAAATCGCTGAATTTTCACATTTGCCGTTCAAATACTGAGAAGAGACGGTGCGGTGAACAGCAGCCAGTTGAGGCACGTCACTCAGTGCCTCAACATGGATTCCGGACTCGGCTAACTGCTGGCCTGCTGTGCAGTGAGACTGTATTGCTATATGAATTATATTATACATTTCCATAGTTTAGTTAGCTGAGGTATATAATGTACAGTGTATTTTGTCAAAAACTGTATGTGTGTAAAGTATTTCTTGTGCTGAGCGATCATAAAACGGCTGCAAAAGACGCACTGGCTGAGGCTCCAGTAGCACCGCCTCCTGCACCCCCGCCCTAGAATTGTTATATCAACTAAAGCCCACACTTATAATTTCCACGTGCAAGATTGAATCTATTTAAAAAAGTTATTTCATAAGAAGCCAAAAAGTGCAAAAACAATAATGTTCGTGTTGGAGGAGTTGTGAATGACTGCAGGGCCACAACATTAGGTACACCTGCAGACTGCAGGTGTACCTATTTCACAACTCCTCCAACACCAACATTATTGTTTTTGCACTTTTTGGCTTCTTATTAAATAACTTTTGTAACCTATTTTCATGGGCTTTCCTCTTTGTGATGTTAAGTTCCTGTTATGCGCTGTTATACAGTATATGCCTTGAGCTCTTATTTTGAAGGCGCTAAGAGCGGAAGTCATGACATGGAGTGGAGCGGAGGTTTTTGAAAGAAGGTAAATAAAGTGGTCTTCGTGTAAACTGGAGCCTCCGTGTTTGTTATTTTGTAGTTTCATACAGTATAGGCCACATTTATAAACCCTCGGTTACACTTTTTTAAATAGATTCAATCTTGCACGTGGAAAGTTTAAGTGAGGGCTTTAGTTGTGGACTTCATTTCTAAGTAAAGGTAAGACCATAATAACGTTTTTTTTTTATTAAATGTGCTTTTTTGTGTGCTACAGTTTGTATGTGTAAAGTTAAAGTTAAGTTAAAGTAGCAATGATTGTCACACACACACTAGGTGTAATGAAATTTGTCGTCTGCATTTGACCCATGCCTTGATCACCCCCTGGGAGGTGAGGGGAGCAGTGGGCAGCAGCGGCGCCGCGCCCGGGAATCATTTTTGGTGATTTAACCCCCAATTCCAAGCCTTGATGCTGAGTGCCAAGCAGGGAAGAATGCTGGTATGAGCTTTTAAACATAACCCGTTAACTGCTGCCAATCAAATGGTGAATAAGATACTCTTTAGGGTTCATATGTTTGTAAATGTGACTGTGATGAAGTCAGTGCCTCACCAGCCATCAACCTCACCGCACGTCACTGGACAGCACATTGACAATAAATCCACATACTGGTCTTATTTAAATGTACATGGGTTACATGCAGAGAGAAATGTCACTGGATGTTGTAAATGTCATAAAGTTACATTCCTTCTGTCCTGGTCTAGACTTCAAAAGCTTGCTTTGGCACAGGGCATGTACTTTTGTAGCAATTCATGTTTTAGGGAGTAAAAACCAACCAACAGATCTGTCAGTGAAATACATTTGAACCTGTGACAATGTTTCAGCACACCGTCCTTTTTTCCAGTAAACACACCTGGCTGTGATAGTTGGCCACATTGCTCCTGCATTCTTTGCATTTGAATATAGAGCAAGGGTCTCCAACAGGTCCTTTGTTGCTGCTAATCACCTGATTTTGAGTAGCCAATCAAAGGAGCGACGGCTGTTTGCTTCAACTCTTACACTGCAAAAACGGAAATCTAAGTAAGATTAAATATCTCAAATAAGGGTGATATTTGCTTATTTTCTGTCTGATAAGATATTTTTTCTCACTAAGCAGTGTTTTACTTGTTTTAAGGGTTTTGGTCCTAAATGATCTCAGTAAGATATTACAGCTTGTTGCTGAGATTTTATGATCTACCTGTATATTGAGTCAAACATGCTTGAAACTACAAACCCCGTTTCCATATGAGTTGGGAAATGGTGTTAGATGTAAATATAAACGAAATACAATGATTTGCAAATCCTTTTCAACCCATATTCAGTTGAATATGCTACAAAGACAACATATTTGATGTTCAAACTCATAAACTTTGTTTTTTTTTTGCAAATAATAATTAACTTAGAATTTCATGGCTGCAACACGTGCCAAAGTAGTTGGTAAAGGGCATGTTCACCACTGTGTTACATCACCTTTCCTTTTAACAACACTCAGTAAACGTTTGGGAACTGAGGAGACACATTTTTGAAGCTTCTCAGGTGGAATTCTTTCCCATTCTTGCTTGATGTACAGCTTAAGTTGTTCAACAGTCCGGGGGTCTCCCTTCTGCTATTTTAGGCTTCATAATGCGCCACACATTTTCAATGGGAGACAGGTCTGGACTACAGGCAGGCCAGTCTAGTACCCGCACTCTTTTACTATGAAGCCACGTTGATGCAACACATGGCTTGGCATTGTCTTGCTGAAATAAGCAGGGGCGTCCAACATGTTTGGATGGCAACATATGTTGCTCCAAAACCTGTATGTACCTTTCAGCATTAATGGCGCCTTCACAGATGTGTAAGTTACCCATGTCTTGGGCACTAATACACCCCCATACCATCACAGATGCTGGCGTTTCAACTTTGCGCCTATAACAATCCGGATGGTTCTTTTCCTCTTTGGTCCGGAGGACACGACGTCCACAGTTTCCAAAAACAATTTGAAATGTGGACTCGTCAGACCACAGAACACTTTTCCACTTTGTATCAGTCCATCTTAGATGAGCTCAGGGCCAGCGAAGCCGACGGCGTTTCTGGGTGTTGTTGATAAACGGTTTTCGCCTTGCATAGGAGAGTTTTAACTTGCACTTACAGATGTAACGACCAACTGTAGTTACTGACTGTGGGTTTCTGAAGTGTTCCTGAGCCCAGGTGGTGATATCCTTTACACACTGATGTCGCTTGTTGATGCAGTACAGCCTGAGGGATCGAAGGTCACGGGCTTAGCTGCTTACGTGCAGTGATTTCTCCAGATTCTCTGAACCTTTTGATGATATTACGGAGCGTAGATGGTGAAATCCCTAAATTCCTTGCAATAGCTGGTTGAGAAAGGTTTTTCTTAAACTGTTCAACAATTTGCTCACGCATTTGTTGACAAAGTGGTGACCCTCGCCCCATCCTTGTTTGTGAATGACTGAGCATTTCATGGAATCTACTTTTATACCCAATCATGGCACCCACCTGTTCCCAATTTGCCTGTTCACCTGTGGGATGTTCCAAATAAGTGTTTGATGAGCATTCCTCAACTTTATCAGTATTTATTGCCACCTTTCCCCACTTCTTTGTCACGTGTTGCTGGCATCAAATTCTAAAGTTAGTGATTGTTTGCAAAAAAACAAAAAAGTTTATCAGTTTGAACATCAAATATGTTGTCTTTGTAGCATATTCAACTGAATAAGGGTTGAAAATGATTTACAAATCATTGTATTCCGTTTATATTTACATCTAACACAATTTCCCATCTCATATGGAAACGGGGTTTGTAGAATCAAGTGTTGCAAAGCTGTGTCGTCAACACTCACAAGTATAAAACTACTATTTTAAAGTAATAATTTCTAACTTCAAGCATGAAAAAAAATCATAATTTTGACACAATTTACTGTTTTATTTTCAATGAAACAATAAAAAATAGGTACTCATATAGTAGTACAGTTGGCACAGTACAGCAAACTGAAAGTTAATATTTAAACATTTAACATGTGACATTTCAAACAGTTTTGAGCAGAAATAGTTCATGCACATTCAGATAAATTCTTCCAAATTACAATAAAAAAAAATTTGGCCGGGGGCCGGGCTGTATATACGCGCACTAATGGACTGAAAGAGCACGCACTTGGCGCGATGATGTCATGTTATCCATGGAAAAATGCATTTTTAGACCATTTGATTTGAGACTAAAAAGCGGTTGCCTTGTTGCCTTTCCATTAAGAACAATAAATTAGTTTTTAGTATAAGTTTGCTGGTTTCAAGAAATGTATTGCCGAGCGCATATCACTATGTCAAGATAATGGCACTAGCCTTTACTTCATTTAAGAATATTTTTTCTACCAAGAAAAGTGCACTTGTTAT
Source organism: Nerophis lumbriciformis (assembly GCF_033978685.3). Taxonomy (NCBI): domain Eukaryota; kingdom Metazoa; phylum Chordata; class Actinopteri; order Syngnathiformes; family Syngnathidae; genus Nerophis; species Nerophis lumbriciformis. The sequence continues at coordinate 45,881,281 of NC_084563.2, forward strand.
ATAGTGATAATATACTTATTTTAAGGCATTTTTGGGTTCATTGAGGTTAGCTAATTGTATTTGTTTTGGAAAGTCTTGACAAGCCAAATTTTCTTGTTCTATTGGGAGATAATTTTGCTTAGTTCAAATAAAATACCCCTAATTTTTGTATTATTTTTTTCTTGTTTTTGAACACTGACTTTTTGCAGTGTGGTCCTCTGTGTTTTTGAAATGTTGATTTCTATTTATTGTTTTATTTTTCAGACTGTAAGTCGCAGTTTTTTTCATAGTTTATGAAAGTTGCATAATGTTTTTTTCCTTCTTTATTATGCATTTTCGGCAGGTGCGACTTATAGTCCGAAAAATACGGTAATTGGTTTTACCCTTTCAAATCGTTTTTAATCATATTTATATGTATATTGTTTTTATATTGGGTGCCCAAGACCAGACTTAAAACCAAGGGAGACATGGCCTTTTCTGTGGTCGGCCCTATGCTCTGGAACACTCTGCCCCTCCATGTTCCAACTGCTCCCGCAGTGGAGTGTTTTAAGTCTCGTCTTAAGACCCACTTTTATTCTTTGGCTTTTAACACTACGTGAGTTGTGCGGTCCTCTGTGCACTGCAAAAACTGTATTTTTGGGTTCATTGAGTTTAGCTAATTTTACTTGTTTTGGAAAGCCTTAACAAGCCAAATTTTCTTGTTCTATTGGCAGATAATTTTGCCTAGTTCAAGTAAAATACCCCTCATTTTTGTATTTTTTGTTTTTGACCACTGACTTTTTGCCGTGTAGTATTTCATTGACTTTGACTTCCGCTTTATTCGGACAAACAACAACATCCAAACAAGCAAGCAATTCACAGATCATCACGTTTTGAGTCGAGTCGGAAAAGGAGTCGAAAGAAGCAGAAGCGAAGTACACAGACTTCTGGGTGAAAACCAACCTGATGGAGTTTGAGAGGTACTGCAAAGGAAGGAGAGAAAGTGCCCAAAGATAGGCGTGCCAAGCTTGTGGCATCGTGTTGAAAAAGACTTGAGGCTGTAATTGCTGCCAAAGGTGCATCAACAAAGTACCGTATTGAGCAAAGGCTCTGAAAGTTAAAGTTAAAGTACCAATGATAGAAATTATTCTCTGCATTTCGACCTATCACCCTTTCGTAGGTGAGGGGAGCAGTGAGCACCAGCAGTGGCCACGCCCGGGAATATTTTTGGGCGATGTAACCCCCAATTCCAACCCTTGACGCTGAGTGCCAAGCAGGGAGATAATGGCTTCCGTTTTTATAGTCTTTGGTATGACTTTGGGTTTGAACTCACAACCTACCGATAAAATGTTTGTCAGCACTGGGACCTGAAAAATACTCCTTAAAATACTCATACAAAAAAAAAGAGCAAACGGGTGAAATGTAACGAGAAAAGTTGCAATTTTGACTCTTATAACACAAAGCTGCCATGCATGCAGTTTTTTTCCTTTAAAGCTGTCCTTGCTCAAAAAATAATAATGAATCAAAATAATGTTATGAATTATTGACCTATTGAAGGCTCCAATTAGTGCACATCAAATATTCCACTTTGAAATATTTTTTGGGGAAAATTTTGCATATTTTCTTTGTTTGCCATATAAAACAAAAACAAAAATATAAAAAACTTATAATTGACAGAGAAATCTAGAAATGTATGGGTTAAAGTAAAAATAAATAAAAAAAACCAACACTTTTATAAATGGGGCCCTGAGGATTTTAGTATGATTTCCAAAAGACTGTCATTGCTCAAAAAATAATAATGAATCAAAATAATGTTATGAATTATTGACCTATTGAAGGCTACAATTACTGCACATCAAATATTCCACTTTGAAATATTTTTGGGGGAAAATTTTGCATGTTTTCAGTGTTTGCCATATACAACGTTTTATATGGCAAAAATAGCATAATTTTATATGACAAAAATAGCATAAAACAAAAACAAAAATATAAAAAAAACTTATAATTGACAGAGAAATCTAGAAATGTATGGGTTAAAGTAAAAATAAATAAAAAACAACACTTTTATAAATGGGGCCCTGAGGATTATTTGTCCTTGCTCAAAATATAATAATGAATCAAAATCAATGTTATGAATTATTGACCTATTTAAGGCTCCAATTACTACACAAAATATTTCCCTTTGAAATACTTTTCGGGGGAAATTGTCATGACCTGTAACGTCAGGTCATATTCTGGTATTTATTATTTCTCCTAAGTTGAGTCTTCTTTTCCCCTCATCTAAGGGCCAACCCTAACATCATGTGGTTTATTCTGTACATATATAGCATCATTTTCAACAAAACTTGGTGAATTTGGACCCATTTCATTCATCACACATGAAGTTAGAAGGGCATACATATATTTAATCGTATTTATGTGCGCCCATAAAATGTGTCCCCATGCAATCATTAGTACAACACGAAATGTACAGATTCATCAAAAGCATTTATTTGAGTATAAACACCACAGGTGACATTATCAACATCATCTTTTACAATCAAGGCATGAACGTAACAATCCACGTTTCGTATACTATCACTAAAAAGCAGCATAAGTACGTAGTATCCAAACACGAACTGTTGACACACGGCACATAGCTCCGCCCATTTTGAAGTCACACGCACTCACGACAGGGCATGCAAAGGTACTAGCGACATCTAGTGGACACAATAAGAACAGCAGTTTCTTTCATTTAAACCATACTTGCCAACCCTCCCGGAATTCAGCGCCTCTCCCGAAAATGTCCCAAAATTCAGGCGGAGCTGGAAGCCACGCCCCCTCCAGCTCCATGCGGATCTGAGTGACGTGTCGACAGCCTGTATTCACGTCCGCTTTCCCACAATATAAACAGCATGCCTGCCCAAACACGTTATAACTGTAGAATGATCGAGGGCGAGTTCTTGGTTTCTTATTTGGGTTTATTGTTAGGCAGTTTCATTAACGTCCTCCCAGCGCGGTAACAACACACAACAACAGCAGTCATATTTTATTCTACCGTAAAGCAGTTCGTCTGCCGTAAACTGCAATTTTGTTGTAATATATTGAGTTGGAGGCAATAACCAGGCGAGGTGATGAAGTACGTCTCTTCACTGTAGACTTCAGAACAGACTCACAGACTTGACGTCAGGTGCACAACACCACGTAAATCGTTGGCCAACCAAAAAGTAACCCCAGTACGCTATAGCCAACATTCACCAGGAGATGGTAACAGACAAACATAGATCACTCTATTACATTACTCCCCTTTTAGAAATGTAGAAGTTACTGAAAATAAATAAACAACCCAACCAAAAAATGCAGCAGCTCAATTAAAAAACTACTTAAGCCACATTCTTTTTTTTTTTTTTAGTACTGGACTCTTAACCCTCATTTGTAAACAATAACATGCTTATTATACAAACAGTATTTGTACACCTTTAACAGATTTTTATACTGTCTTCAGAGATTCAGTTTTTTTGGTGGTACTCGAAACCTTTCTGGGTACCTGCGAAAAGGTGTTCAGCATGGTTACAAAAATAGTGACAGAGAATAGAACAAGGATGGACAATTCAACCCTTAACTCAACAATGAGTAGATGAGTGTTATGTGTGTGTATATGTGTAAATAAATGAACACTTGAATTCAAGTATTTCTTTTATTTATATATATATATATAATGTATGTATATATATATATATATAAATAAATATATATATATATATATAGCTAGAATTCACTGAAAGTCAAGTATTTCTTGTTATATATTATATATATATTAGAGATGCGCGGATAGGCAATTATTTCATCCGCAACCGCATCAGAAAGTCGTCAACCATCCGCAATCCACCCGATCTAACATTTGATCAGAACCGCATCCGCCCGCCATCCGCCCGCACCCGCCCGTTGTTATATATCTAATATAGACGATGCAAGGCATTAGTGAGGTTATAAAGCTTTTGCCTGTTAAAGAAAAGAGACTGATCCAATGCAGCATTCGCGTGCCACGCTGTCACGACCCAGACGCGACCAGTGCGCAATCATATGGGAGCCGCGCTGAGCGCACCTCCAAGCGCGTCTCGCTGCCGGCGACGGCCGGGTATATGGGCCCGACGCTCCAGCGCCATCCATTTTCAGGGCTAGTTGATTCGGCAGGTGGGTTGTTACACACTCCTTAGCGGGTTCCAACTTCCATGGCCACCGTCCTAGCTGCTGTCTATATCAACCAGGGTGAGCCCCACCCCTTTCGTGAGCGCACTGCGCGCGGAGTGACCCCTGTTACGCGCCCCCGGCAACAGGGGTGGCGGGCAGGTAAGCTGCGCGGGCGGAGCGCGCGGAGTGACCCCTGTTACGAGCCCCCGGCCACGGGGGTGGCGGGCAGGTAAGCTGCTTACCTGCTGCGCGTCACGCCGGCCGCGGCGAAGGCGGACGAGGCGGGGTGTCGGTGCGGTGGGCGCGGTGGTGACCCTGGACGTGCGTCGGGCCCTTCTCGCGGATCGCCTCAGCTACGGCTCCCGGTGGGGCCCTCTCGGGGGAAGGGGCCTCGGTCCCAGACCCCGGCGAGGCGTCGGGGGCCTTCTCCGCTCCGTAAAAGTGTCCATCTCTTTTTTTTTTTTCTTCTGTTGTGGCATATGCTGCAGGTGCCTGCTCGTTTTTCGTATGTGGGTAACAACATTTAACTATGTATATATATTTCCGAATTGGTTTAACTGCCACCCGCCTGAATCTATTTAAAATCTAATTTTTTAAAATTTCAATCGCCCGACCCGACCCGACCCGCTGATAAAATCTTAATTTTTTAAAATTTCATCCGCCCGATTCGCGGATAATCCGCGGACTCCGCGGTTGTGCCCGCAAACCGCGCATCTCTAATATATATATATATATAGCTAGAATTCACTGAAAGTCAAGTATTTATATATATATATATATATATATGAAATACTTGACTTATATATATATATATATATATATACATATAAAATACTTGACATACAATATATATATATATATAAAATACTTGACATACATACTATATATATATATATATATAATATATGTATATATATATATATATATATATATATATATATATATATATATATATATATATATATAATATATATATATATATGAAATACTTGACTTGGTGAATTCTAGCTGTAAATATACTCCTCCCCTCTTAGCCACGCCCCTAACCACACCCCCGCCCCACCCCGACCACGCCCCCCGAAATCGGAGGTCTCAAGGTTGGCAAGTATGATTTAAACATTACATTTTTTTTACTTTGCAAACTCATCTCGTACGTTTTACACTCCTGGTCTACCTTAAAGCTGGTAAATACACAAATATTTTATTAATTAAAAAATATTTTTGACCCCACACAAAGACAAAACATCAGGTATTGAGCAGTTACGATCTTTGTGTGTGCTGTGCTATGATACTATCAACGCAGCACACACAACATTTTGAAGTTGTATTGTACTAATTAGTACACAATAATGTAATCTCCATTACATACAGCTTGTCCCTCACCGAAATACCACTTGGAAGAGGGGACGCCACTAAACAGCGGTTTTTATAGCAAGCTTACCACCATTTCTTTTGCGCAAGACCCAAATGACAGAGCGAAGACAATGGCCAGAGATAGGAGAACAACGATCGTCACTGCCGCTGCTATGACAACTTGATTTCCATTGCTCGTCTCTAATGGTGACCATAAACTCATTGGTAGGACCTCATTGTGTTTGGTTGCATCGCTTGTGGTCGGAGGTGAGGATGGACACTCAAGTAGGATCTCACAGTGTTTGATATCATCCAGACTTTCCACCGTGCAGAGATAACTTCCACAGTTGTCCTCTGAGAGCCTGTTGACCAACAAGGTCCCTCCTGAGGTGTCCTCGATGGAGTTAGGAGGTAACATCTGGTTTCCGCTCGTCTTTGTCCAGCTGTACTTCAGCGGGGGTGTGCCTTGTGAGGATGTGCATTGGAGCGTCACAACATTACCTGCCACTGGCTCTCCTTGCACGGCACATACCGGTGTGCTCAGCTCCTCCATGACTGTCAGGGTCATGTTTTTCCACAAATATCGAGCATTCTCTCTCAAGTTGCACGCATACTTCCCCGTGTCTGACATACGCATGTCAGTGATCCTTATGGAAGCATCTCCATCACAAGGGCTGGGGGAAGTGAACTCAACCCTGTCCTTCAAAGGTTTGTGCTCAACATACATTTGGCCGTCATCCATCCATAAAAATATCTTGACGCCTTCTTTGGGAACTAGAAATTCCCAATCAGCTCCCAAGCAGTTGAAGAAGCCAGAGGGACGTGTGTACTTGCAGTCAAGAATGACGCTCGATCCTTTGAATGCGTAATAGGAGGTCTTCTCGGCGCTGATTCCAAAAGCACAAACTAGGCTTGTGGTGCAAAATGCCAGCTCTGATACCAAATACCACAGCACAGACGTCATCATTGGACTGTTGTACAGGAGCTTGCTGTAAAATAAAACAGAAATAACGTTGTCTTTTGCGTTCTTTACCAACTAAAGTTGTTGTTGTCCGAGACATCAAAAATACTGAAGATGACATCACAACTTCAAGGACTAAAAGAATAAAACTCATAAAAATCTGATGCCCGGATCATGTTTTGTTTCGTTTTCTTCTTTTAGTTCCACTACCGCAGTTCTGTTTTTGCCCCCCTGGGTTTGTTTTTGTTGCCATGGGTGTAAATGAGTATCACCTGTCTCTGATTAGTGTCCGGGATGCTCACCTGCTGCCGGGCACTAACCAGAGAGCTCCTTATTCCTGTTTTTCGCCATACTCGGGCTGGCTTCCTTCTGTCACCGTTGGGTCGTTCTCCGAGATGCAGACAGAACTCCGGACGAAGCGTGCAGGTAAGAATATGATTGTATGTCCATAAATCATACAGGAAACAAACAAAGAGATGTGTGCCAATCGCACGGGAAGCTAAGGCCAATCGCACAGAAATCAAAAGCATAGAAACCACATTTCATCCAACGTAACGTGTTGTTTACAGCAAATAAGCCGTGGCGAGAAACGAGAATAAGTAGCTCTCTGATTAGTGCCCGGCAGCAGGTGAGCATCCCGGACATCACACTCCTCAGCCTTCCCGGTAAGGTCTATTCAGGTGTACTGGAGAGGAGGCTACGCCGGATAGTTGAACCTCGGATTCAGGAGGAACAGTGTGGTTTTCGTCCTGGTCATGGAACTGTGGACCAGCTCTATACTCTCGGCAGGGTCCTTGAGGGTGCACGGGAGTTTGCCCAACCAGTCTACATGTGCTTTGTGGACTTGGAGAAGGCATTCGACCGTGTCCCTCGGGAAGTCCTGTGGGGAGTGCTCAGAGAGTATGGGGTATCGGACTGTCTGATTGTGGCTGTCCGCTCCCTGTATGATATGATCAGTGTCAGAGCTTGGTCCGCATTGCCGGCAGTAAGTCGGACACGTTTCCAGTGAGGGTTGGACTCCGCCTAGGCTGCCCTTTGTCACCGATTCTGTTCATAACTTTTATGGACAGAATTTCTAGGCGCAGTCAAGGCGTTGAGGGGATCCGGTTTGGTGGCTGCAGGATTAGGTCTCTGCTTTTTGCAGATGATGTGGTCCTGATGGCTTCATCTGGCCAGGATCTTCAGCTCTCACTGGATCGATTCGCAGCTGAGTGTGAAGCGACTGGGATGAGAATCAGCACCTCCAAGTCCGAGTCCATGGTTCTCGCCCGGAAAAGGGTGGAGTGCCATCTCCGGGTTGGGGAGGAGACCCTGCCCCAAGTGGAGGAGTTCAAGTACCTAGGAGTCTTGTTCACGAGTGAGGGAAAAGTGGATCGTGAGATCGACAGGTGGATCGGTGCGGCGTCTTCAGTAATGCGGACGCTGTATCGATCCGTTGTGGTGAAGAAGGAGCTGAGCCGGAAGGCAAAACTTTCAATTTACCGGTCGATCTACGTTCCCATCCTTACCTATGGTCATGAGCTTTGGGTTATGACCGAAAGGACAAGATCACGGGTACAGGTGGCCGAAATGAGTTTCCTCCGCCGGGTGGCGGGGCTCTCCCTTAGAGACAGGGTGAGAAGCTCTGCCATCCGGGGGGAGCTCAAAGTAAAGCCACTGCTCCTCCACATCGAGAGGAGCCAGATGAGGTGGTTCGGGCATCTGGTCAGGATGCCACCCGAACGCCTCCCTCGGGAGGTGTTTAGGGCACGTCCAACCGGTAGGAGGCCACGGGGAAGACCCAGGACACGTTGGGAAGACTATGTCTCACGGCTGGCCTGGGAACGCTTCGAGATCCCCCGGGAAGAGCTGGACGAAGTGGCTGGGGAGAGGAAAGTCTGGGCTTCCCTGCTTAGGCGGCTGCCCCCGCGACCCGACCTCGGATAAGCGGAAGAAGATGGATGGATGGATGGACCTTCCTTTGCCTTGCAAAGGAAGTAAACTTAAACTTCAAAGTTATGGTGTTAATGAATGATCAGTAAAAGTCATGGAGAATGAGTAAGATTAATTAAGCTTCGTAACCTGTTAAACATGTTGATTCAAACCATGATTCTTAATCACATCCCCCCAAAAAACCCTTTGAAATCCTGGAGTAAGTGGGGGGGAAAAGTCTACTTACCGGCACAGAAGACTCAGTAGGATTCTCTGACTCTGACAGCAGCAAAGCACATTCAGTGTAAATAACACATCTCACAAAGGCTGAAAAAGATTAATGTCATCATGTTTGACTCATAAAGAACAAATACTATCTTTCATCTGATGTATTAGCATCCTATCACAACTTAAAAGTTTACCGTATTTTTCGGACTATAAGTCGCAATTTTTTTCATAGTTTGGCTCCAGTGCGACTTATATATGTTTTTTTCCTTCTTTATTATGCATTTTCGGCAGGTGCGACTTATACTCCGGTGCGACTTATACTCCGAAAAATATGGTACTTTTGGATCTTAAAGACAACAAAGATGATCTTATGAGGTCAGTAGTTGTCATCTACCTCATCTGTTTAGGGGGGACAGGGGGAATTGAGAAGGAGTTATGACAAGGAAGTGAGTGTGGCCTAAACGCCCACTCATTAAGGCGAATGAATGGGTGAAATTAAACCGGAAGTGAGTCTACTTTATATCGGGCCGTCATTTTATTTTGTGTTAGCGGAAGTAAACCAGGCGTTCTGTCATTTGCCAAATATTAAATGTGTTGAAGAAATTTGGACTGAGGCGGATCTGATTGGCTTAGAAAGTTGGAGGTATTGGAATAAGACACGCTGATTGGTTCATATCACCCCGGTGTTGAACATATTGACGGACTATCAGCGCTCAAAAGTCCGTGAGTGGTGAATTTATAATATGACATGTGTTTTTGTAGCCGGGTAAGATGGCAAAAACAGCCCAAAGATAGATAAATATTAGTCAGGTTAGAAGGGCAGCACGGTGGAAGAGGGTAGTGCATCTGCCTCACAATACGAAGGTCCTGAGTAGTCTTGGGTTCAATCCCAGGCTCGGGATCTTTCTGTGTGGAGTTTGCATGTCCTCCCCGTGACTGCGTGGGTTCCCTCCGGGTACTCCGGCTTCCTCCCACTTCCAAAGACATGCACCTGGGGATAGGTTGATTGGAAACACTAAAATTGGCCTTAGTGTGTGGATGTGAGTGTGAATGTTGTCCGTCTATCTGTGTTGGCCCTGCGATGAGGTGGCGACTTGTCCAGGGTGTACCCCGCCTTCCGCCCGATTGTAGCTGAGATAGGCTCCAGCGCCCCCCGCGACCCCAAAAGGGGATAAGCGGTAGAAAATGGATGGATGGATGGATAGCAGAGGTGTGGACTCGAGTCACATGACTTGGACTCGAGTCAGACTCGAGTCATGAATTTGATGACTTTAGACTCGACTTGACAAAATGTAAAGAGACTTGCAACTCGACTTAGACTTTAACATCAATGACTTGTGACTTCACTTGGACTTGAGCCTTTTGACTTGACATGACTTGACATGACTTGCTACTTTCCCCAAAATCCAACGCTTAAAAAGTTATTTGGGAGCGCTCCGTATTTTTCATTTTCTTCGTCTGTGTCTCTCAGCGTGTTGTTCCTGTCAGCTGGTGTGCTGTCAGTACAACAGCCAATCAAATTAGATCTACGTTGTTTTCATCACGCAGCATTCATCCAATCAAATTGCAGTACAACCACCGAACAAGTTGTCAAACAACGCAACAATTATGCCAAAGTTGGTTTCGTTCGGGTATAAAAACTACGACTTAGTCAACAAAAAACGAATTGCCGTATGGAAATCACGCAGTTCGAATATTACAGACGGAGACGCAACAACGTTCAACATTTGAAGTTGCACAAAGAAGGGTAAGTTTTGAATATAAGATAACGTTTATTGGCTAAGTTACGTGACTTGTATTTGCTGTGTAGTTAAATCAGTGAGGCTGCAAACTCACTGCTAACGTTATAACCATAGACATCTTATAAATAGACGCAGCATGGAGCGCTACTGCCTACTGGCGCAGACGAGGCGCGGGGCCGCCATCTTGGAGTGGTGATCCGCTCCACTCAGTGCAATTCATTTGGCAGGAACAATGAACTGTCAGCGCATTTAATTCATTTTACCTCACTGAATACCACTGATTTTCACCCCCCTTTTTTGTCATACGTGTAGCTATGATAACAGACACATGTTCTGGCGTGTTTTAGTATTCATAGTTTGCTTAACAGTAATATAATATTCTTATATGCTGTAAGTGACCAGACGTCCGAGATCAAAACTGGGATTATAATCCTAGAGAAGGGGAAAAAACGGTAAACTATTTTTAAGTTGAAGAAACAATATGATTAGGTTATATATACATGCGTATATCCTACATAAACAATGTATGAATACATTAGATATCTATATATCTTAGGGACCTATAGATTGTATCTCTGTTGCTGCAGCAGCAGAGAGTTTATTCTGTCTTGACACTTTGTATTCATATTTTCTATTACATTCTTCCCTTAAATGATAATATTTGCAGTGATTGTTTTATATGTATTATTTTATGTAAGTCGCTTTAGATAAAAGCGTCTGCCAAATACTTAAACATAAACACATATAAACACCTGAAAGTCTTTATATCAGCTAAAACCACCAATCTGTTTCACTGGATTCAGAATAAAACCAAATTCTGTTTTACCCAACAATGTTAGTATTTGAATATTGTTACTTGAAGACTTATTCCTGGTTACAATTATACTGTTAAGAAAGTATTGTCTTATACTTTGCCTAAAATGAGAATGCATCATAATCAGTGGCGGCTGGTGAATTTTGTTATAGGTGGGGCTGAAAGTTTGTAAACCAAACCCCTGTAGGGGCGTCATCCTCCCCCAGAAGATTTCTTTGTGATTTTCACATACAAATATTGAAGATCTTTGATCCTTCTCAACTCTGTGGTAATATTATTTTCATAAGATACAACCAATAGTACGTTAATGTTAAATCTTACTTGTGAAAAGTAATCCCCCGATTCCTATTTTCAACAGTCCGCTCATTTGAACAGGAAAACGCTGAACACCAGCCCGGCATCTTTGTTTTCTACCTGTCAACTGTCAGTTTAGGCTGCTCGCCGGCTCCTCATCACCACTTCAAGATGGCGGCCAAATTGCTCACGTCACAGCAACCTGCGTCTACTTATAAGATGTCTATGGTTACAACGTCATTGCAAACACGGCAATCTGTTGCGTCCACTGCAGTTTGCTACCTTATTCATACTTTTTGTCAAGTGATTTTTTTTTAAGCAGGGTTGCATGAGGTACCTACACATAACGTTACGTTAGACAATGTATCACACACAGTAACGTAACGTTAGTCAATGTATCACACACAGTAACGTAACGTTAGTCAATGTATCACACACAGTAACATTACGTTAGTCAATGTATCACACACAGTAACGTAACGTTAGACGGTGGTCAGCAGCACCGCGTATTTTAGCCACCTACAAAAAGACAAACATAGTCAAATAAAGGTCAGTTAAAATGTATACTATATTAAGAATATGTGTACATATTGCATAGGGTCCTGACATCTAAAAAGTACAACTCTGTTCATTGTTATGTTCATATATTTGTTATGTTTTTCATGTGTACGCACACATAAACACACATACAGTATGAGATGAGATCAATGAGATAAGGTAAGAACAGGATAGAAACTGCTGTGGAACTAGTTACAATGCAATATGCCATTGAAATACAATGTTAACACTTTTGTGCAAATAAGTACAGTTGCACTTGTTTTTTTCAAATGTGTTTATTCTGTAAAGGAATGAGTTACATGTTTAAAATGACTGGTTAATAGTGCTATTTTGAAGTGCAATGTCAGCACTATCTTTTTCCCTGCAATTTCAAAGGCACTTGTTTTAATAAATAAATACAGCATTTTAAAAGCATACACAATCTGTGTAAATATATTAGTCTGTGGTTAAACGACTTGAAAGGACTCGAAACTCAAAATGCAGGACTTGGGACTTGACTTGAGACTTTCCAGTCTTGACTTTGGACTTGACTCGGACTTGCTCTGTCTTGACTCGGGACTTGACTCGGACTTGAGGGCAAAGACTTGAGACTTACTTGTGACTTGCAAAGCAATGACTTGGTCCCACCTCTGATGGATAGTCAGGTTAGAGTAAAGTGAACTGAAAGTGAAATAGAGACTCTTTTTTTTTTTGCAAGAAGTGAGAAACAGCGCCCTCTGGCGTGAGTGTAAAAGCTTACAGCACCTGGTATTCCCAGGCGGTCTCCCATCCAAGTACTAACCAGGCCCGACCCTGCTTAGCTTCCGAGATCGGACGAGATCGGGCGTGTTCAGGGTAGTATGGCCGTAAGCCGAAAGGCGATGTAAAAACAACCTTTTTAAATGGAACTCTTACAGACGGGGTGGGTGGAACTTTACTATTGACGTTCGAGCCTGGCGCGCATGCGTACATTAATGTGTTTTTACTGGCTGTGTGATTGTTGTCTTCCTTTGCTACGGCGGTCAAGTTGCTTTCACGGTGGATATTTGTCTCCGGAGCTCCAGCGGAAGCTCCCCCTCACTGTGCCCACACTGCTCTCTCATGCTGCGGGGAGATTGCAGGAGAGGTGCCGCTCTCAATCCATCCATCCATTTCCTACCGCTTGTCAACACTACTTTATGCTTAGGGACCGTCATGAGCAAAATCATCACAGTAAATATGCAGGGATTACCTAAACTGATGTGTTATGTTAATTTAGCAATATCAAAGTATGGTTGTTGTTGATTGTTTTATTTCATTTATAATTAATTGAACACAACATTAAACCGAATAGAAGACCAAATGTGACAGATTTTGCTAATGTAGAATCAGAATCAGAATCAGCTTTATTGTCATTACGCAAGGTAACGAGATTGAGGCCATTCCATACAGTGCGATGTGTGCATGCTAGAAAAACAATGTGCAAATATATAGAAATATAAAAAATGTAGAAGTGCAATGAATATGGTGTGAAATGAATATATACATGAAAAAACAAAACAAAAACAGGGTGGTTGGTGGAATGGGTTATTGCACCGAAGAGAAGGCAGTTATGAGGGACAATGGGGCAGTCCGTTCAGGATGGTTATGGCCCTGGGGAAGAAGCTGTTCTTTAGCCTGTTTGTTTTGGTTTTAATGCACCTGTAGCGCTTCCCAGAGGGCAGCAGGTGGAACAGGTCAGAGCCAGGGTGGGTGCTGTCCTTGATGATGGCACTGGCTCTGTTGAGGCAGCGGGAGGTGTAGATGTCCGTCAGAGAGGGGAGAGGGCGGCCGATGATCTTCTGAGCCGTCTTGACCACTCTTTGCAGCCTCTCCCTGTCTGCTGCAGTGCAGCTGCCGTACCATACCGTAATACAGTAGGTCAGCAGGCTCTCGATGGACGAGCGGTAGAAGGTCAGCAGCAGGTCAGGCTTCAGGTTGTACTTCCCGAGGACTCTAAGGAAGTGTAGCCGCTGCTGAGCCTTCTTGATGATTGATGTGGTGTTGACTGTCCAGGAGAAGTCATTAGAGATGTGGACTCCAAGGTACCTGAAGGTGTGGACCCTCTCTACACGCTCGCCGTTGATGTAGAGGGGGGCAGGGTCGGTGCTGCTCCTCCTGAAGTCGACGATGATCTCTCTGGTCTTGCTGGTGTTGAGAGCGAGGTTGTTCTCCGAAGACCAGGCCGTCAGCTTCAGGACCTCCTCTCTGTAGGCAGCCTCGTCACCCCTGGAGATGAGCCCGACCACTGTGGTATCGTCGGCGAACTTGACGGTAAGGTTGTCACTGTGGGCCGGACTGCAGTCATGGGTGTAAAGGCAGTAGAGGAGGGGGCTCAGCACACAGCCCTGTGGGGAGCCGATGCTCAGCGTGCGGGAGGATGAGAGGTGCGGGCCAAGTCTCACATTCTGGGGTCGGTCCGTTAGGAAGTCCCTTATCCAGGCGTTTGTGAAAGGGGGGAGGCCAAGAGTGTCCAGCTTATTGCAGAGTCTGTCCGGGATTATTGTATTGAAGGCAGAGCTATAGTCCACAGAGAGCATCCGGACGTAGCTCTGCTGCTGCTCCAGGTGGTTCAGAGCAGAGTGGAGAGCAACAGCGATGGCGTCCTCTGTGGACCTGTTCGCCCGGTATGCAAACTGGTGGGGGTCGAAGTCTGGAGGGATATGGTCCTTGATGTGCTGGAGAACAAGTCGCTCGAAGCACTTCATGATTACCGGAGTGAGGGCCACTGGTCGGTAATCATTCAGGCTGGTGATGGGAGACTTCTTCGGCACCGGGATTATTGTAGATGACTTCAGGCAGGATGGGATGACTGCCTGAGCCAGGGAGAGGTTGAAGATCCTGGTGAGGGGGGGAGCGAGCTGGTGGGCGCACGTCCTGAGCACCTTTCCAGGTACTCCGTCTGGTCCGGTAGCCTTCCTGGGGTTCACAGCCAGGAGCACTCGTCTGACACTGTGCTCCTGTACAGTGAGTGGAGTGGCGCCGGAGCCCGGTGGGGGCGGGGGCAGGGCTGGAGCAGATGAGTGTCGCTGGGGGGTTTCGAAACGGGCAAAGAAACAGTTAAGCTCCTCTGCCAGTGTCGCACTCTGATCCGCAGTTGTCATATTGCAGCCTCTGAAGTTTGTGATGTCATGAATGCCCCGCCACCCTCCCGTGAGTTTTTGCTGGACAGATGGGACTCTATGCACCTCCTGTGGTCCGCCTTTGCTTTTTTAATCCCTCTCTTCAGGTCGGCTCTAGCAACACTGTACAGTGCCCTGTCCCCTGACCTGAAGGCTGCGTCGCGGGCCCTGAGGAGTGTGCGGACCTGGCTGGTCATCCAGGGTTTCTTGTTGGGGTAAACCCGGATGGTTTTTTCCACAGTCACATTCCCGATGCAGAACTTTATGTAGTCCAGCACCGTTCCTGTGGCTGTCTCCAGCTCCTGTTGTTGGAAGAGGTCCCAGTCTGTGTGTTGGAAGCAGTCCTAAAGTTTGGGGAGTGCATCGTCAGGCCAGGTCATAACAGTCTTTGTGATAGGCCTGGCCTGGCGTCTGATGGGGGTGTAGGTAGGAGAGAGCAGGAGGGAAAGAAGGTCTGACTGTCCAAGCTGGGGGAGGGGTGTAGCTCTGTACGCGTGCTTTATGTTGGTATACACGTGGTCCAGGGTGTTCTTGCCCCTTGTAGAACACTTCACGTGCTGGTAGAACTTAGGGAGTACAGTCTTCAGATTGGCCTTATTAAAATCCCCTGCTATGATATGAACACCGTCGGGGTGGGCCCGCTGCTGTTCGTTGACGGTGTTCAGCAGAAGAGAGAGCGCTGTGTTTACTTTGGCGTCCGGTGGAATATACACAGCCGTGATGATAACAACAGACAGCTCTCTTGGGAGAAAAAAAGGCCGACATCTAACAGACATGTACTCCACGTCCGGGCAACAGTGCTGTTCAGTGATTGTCCCGTTGTTGCACCAGTTCTCATGCACGTAGATACAGAGCCCCCCTCCTCTGCTCTTACCGGAGTCCTTAGTGCTGTCCCGGCGGAGCAGAGTGCGTCCGGCTAGCTGCATGCTAGCATCGGGTATTTCCGGGTGAAGCCAGGTTTCGGTGATAATCATAGCACAACAGTCCCGAACATAGCGGTTTCCAGCAAGTTGTAACTCCAGGTCGTCCATCTTCTGTACAAGGGATCTGGCATTAGAGAGGAACAGGCTCGGTAGAGGTGGCTTGTGGGGTTGTTTCCTAAGCCTGAGCAAGACGCCGGACCTGCGGCCACGCTTCTGCTTCCTCTCCCTCCTCCGTCTACGCCGTCTCCCAGACCCGACAACAAACCACGGAGAGCCCTGTGCTCTCGCTATGTCATCTGGGATGTTGTGCTCGTGGTGAAAGTCGCTCGAAACAGATATCTGGTGCGAGTTACCGATATCCAAGAGTGACTGGCGGGTGTACCGGGTGTTTGCAGTACAGGTGGTGCACAAAAGGAAAAAAAACATGAAGAAAAGAAGGAAGAAAGAGCACTGAAATGGAGAGCCGTAAGCCGCTGCGTCTGTGCGCACCGCCATCTTGGAAAAAATAAAAAATAAAAAATAAAATAAAAAAAATTGTGTGTATTGTGTTAATTAAGCAATTTAAAATATTTCACAATGATTTACTTGTCGATTGCTTTGTTTTATTTTCAAAAGCTAAGACCCAAAATTGAAAGGCATACAAGAGCCCAGGTATTTAATAAAAAGTATTAGTTTACATTTCTCTTGAAGGATGAGTAAAGGCAGATACAACGTGTTCAAATTATGTTTTTCAGACTTTTTTCCCTAGTGTGTGAATGTGAGTGTGAATGTTGTCTGTCTATCTGTGTTGGCCCTGCGATGAGGTGGCGACTTGTCCAGGGTGTACACCGCCTTCCGCCCAAATGCAGCTGAGATAGGCTCCAGTGACCCCCCGCGACCCCGAAAGGGTCAAGCGGTAGGAAATGGATGGATGGATGGAGCGGAACACCACTCCAAGATGGCGGCCCCGCGTCTCGTCAGCGCCAGTAGGCACTAGCGGTCGATTTTTGATTGATTGAAACTTTTATTAGTAGATTGCACAGTGAAGTACATATACAGTACAATTGACCACTAAATGGTAACACCCCAATAAGCTTTTCAACTTGTTTAAGTCGGGGTCCACTTTGGTCCAAATTGATTCATGATACAGATATATACTATTTTCATGATACAGTCATCACAGAAGATAATCATCACAGTATATAAATTGAATTATTTACATTATTTGCAATCCGGGGTGTGGGATATGGAGGGGGGGGGGGGGTTAAGTTTGGTTGGAATCAACAATTGCATCATCAGAGAAAATGACATTGGAACAGTGTAGGTCTGACTTGGTAGGATGTGTACAGCAAGTATTGGACACAGCGAGAGAGATCAGAAATTATAAGAAAAAGTGACTACATTTGATGGTTTACATTTGATTATTTACAATCCGAGGAGGTATGATGAGGAAGGGAGGGTGTTAGTTTAGGTTTGAAGTTGTCTGGAGGTGTTCTTTTAGTGCGGTTTCAAAGGAGAATAGAGATGCCCTATCTTTTATACCTGTTGGGGGTGCATTCCACATTGATGTGGCATAGAAAGAGAATGCGTTAAGACCTTTGTTAGATGGGAATCTGGGTTTAACGTGGTTAGTGGAGCTCCCCCTGGTGTTGTGGTTATGGCGGTCATTTAGTAGTTTGACATGTACTTCGGTATCAGGGAGGTGTAGCGGATTTTATAGACTAGGCTCAGTGCAAGTTGTTTTACTCTGTCCTCCACCCTGAGCCAGCCCACTTTGGAGAAGTGGGTAGGTGTGAGGTGTGATCTGGGGTGGAGGTCTAGAAGTAATCTGACTAGCTTGTTCTGGGATGTTTGGAGTCTAGATTTGAGGGTTTTGGAGGTGCTAGGGTACCAGGAGGTGCATGCCTAATGGAAAAAGGGTTGAATGAGAATTCCTGCTAGAATCTTCATGGTGCTTTTGTTGACCAGAGAGGAGATTCTATAGAGAAATCTCGTTCGTTGGTTGATCTTTTTGATTACCTTGGTTGCCATTTTATCACAGGAAAGATTAGCCTCTAGAATGGAACCTAAGTAGGTGACCTCATCCTTCCTGGCGATAACAATGTCACCCACTTTTATAGTGAAGTCACTGACTTTCTTAAGGTCGATGTGGGACCCAAATAGGATGGATTCCATTTTATCCAAGTGTATGGATAGCTTGTTGTCAGCGAGCCAGGTGCAAATTTTACAGAGTTCAGCACTGAGGATTTTCTCCACCTGTGACTTGTCCTTGCCGGATACCAGCAGGGCCGAGTCATCCGCAAACAAAAACAATTCACAGTCGCATGCTGATGACATGTCGTTTATGTATATTAGGAACAGTAAAGGCCCTAATATACTGCCTTGGGGGACTTACCGAGAGGGGGGGGGGGGGGGGGGACAAGTACGATGCTGTGTCTATAAGATGATAAGACATACTTGCCAACCCTCCCGGATTTTCCGGGAGACTCACGAAATTCAGCGCCTCTCCCGAAAACCTCCCGGGACAAATTTTCTCCCGAAAATCTCCCGAAATTCAGGCGGACTCAGGTCCTCCACAATATAAAAAAGCGTACCTGCCCAATCACGTTATAACTATAGAATGATGGAGGGTGAGTTCTTGGTTTCTTATGTGGGTTTATTGTGAGGCAGTTTCATTAACGTCCTCCCAGCGTGGCAACAACACACAACAACAGCAGTCACTTTTTTGTATACCGTAAAGCAGTTCGTCTGCCGTAAACAGCAATGTTGTGACACTCTTAAACAGGACAATACTGCCATCTAGTGCATTTGATGAAAGCACTTTTGTGCGTGCCACACAGCAATGCATCATCAGAGAGGGTGTTCAGCATGGTTCGAAAAATAGTGACAGAGAATAGAACAAGGATGGACAATTCAACCCTTAACTCAACAATGAGTAGATGACTGTTATGTGTGTGTATATGTGTAAATAAATGAACACTGAAATTCAAGTATTTATTTTTTATATATATATATATGTAATAAAATATATATATATAATAAAATAAATATATATATATAGCTAGAATTCACTGAACGTCAAGTATTTCTTATATATATATGAAATACTTGACTTGGTCGGGGTGGGACGGGGGCGTGGTTGGGGGCGTGGCTAAAAGGGGAGGAGTATATTTACAGCTAGAATTCACCAAGTCAAGTATTTCTTATATATATGTATATATATATATATATATATATATATATATATACACCAAGTCAAGTATTTCTTTTATATATATATATATATATATATATATATATATATATATATATATATAAAAGAAATACTTGACTTGGTGTATATATATATATATATATATATATATATATATATATATATATATATATATATATATATATATATATATATATATATATATATATATATACATATATATATATACATATATATAAGAAATACTTGACTTGGTGAATTCTAGCTGTAAATATACTCCTCCCCTTTTAGCCACGCCCCCAACCACGCCCCCGTCCCACCCCGACCACGCCCACCCCCACTCCCCTCCCCCCACCTCCCGAAATCGGAGGTCTCAAGGTTGGCAAGTATGTGATAAGATGTCTATTTTTTAAAAATATTTTTTATTATTTTATTTTATAAATCCTTATTTATAAATTTCAACATTTACAAACAGTTGAGAAATAATAATCAAGTATTTCTTTTATATATATATATATATATATATATATATATATATATATATATATATATATATATGAAATACTTGACTTGGTGAATTCTAGCTGTAAATATACAGCCACGCCCACCCCCACTCCCCTCCCCCCACCTCCCGAAATCGGAGGTCTCAAGGTTGGCAAGTATGTGATAAGATGTCTATTTTTTTAAAATATTTTTTATTATTTTATTTTATAAATCCTTATTTATAAATTTCAACATTTACAAACAGTTGAGAAATAATAATCAAGTATTTCTTTTATATATATATGAAATACTTGACTTGGTGAATTCTAGCTGTAAATATACTCCTCCCCTTTTAGCCACGCCCCCAACCACGCCCCCGTCCCACCCCGACCACGCCCACCCCCACTCCCCTCCCCCCACCTCCCGAAATCGGAGGTCTCAAGGTTGGCAAGTATGTGATAAGATGTCTATTTTTTATAATAATCAAAGTCTGTACAAAAACAGTACAAAACAGCGCCAGGGAGAATGCAATATATATATATATATATATATATATATATATATATATATATATATATATATATATATATATATATATATATATATATATATATATATATAAGATGTCTATGTAGTAACGATAAACGATACTTTGTCATTTCCCATTTGGCAACGCTGGCATGACGTCATTACCCCGCGCGACGTCATTTACAGGCGACAGCAGAGTCCTCTTTCGCGCCAAGTTGCTTCTTGATTTTCTTTCCCCCCTGACAACAAACCCCGAACCAAGTTGTGTGGATACGTGTTTAAATAATGGTATGTTGCAACTTCTGTCGGATTTTCAACACAACGTGCTCGTTTATAGGACGAACTCGCTATTTTTGCCGACGCTCGGAACGCTAACTGTTCGGCAATAAGCGCTGGTCATACGGTGTTTTAGAGCTAGTCTCATCACAATATTACAACGCTTTGCCGGGGGGAAACGTGTTGAAACTTCCCCGTTTAAGACATGGCATGTCGTGACAAATGTTAGCGTTCAGTCGTCATGTGCTGCACATTGTTTCTGCCAATCAACGGTGGTTCGGGGTTAATATAACGTCGATTATGTGCTTGCAGGACATCAGGCGGTTCTTTGCGCCGTCCACGAAGCCCACGGCGCAGAAAGAGGCTCCGAACGGAAACATCAGCGCGACGAGAAAGCCTCAATCTTCAGATGAGGAGCCTAAAAAGAAGAAGGAGATCAAGGCAAGAAATGACGTCAGCTGTAGTAAAGTGCAATCCACGCGTTGTCTCGTGCCTTTTATTTGTTTTGATGTGCCACAGGAGAAGAAAGCACGCACGGATGTCAAACGTATGGATATTGTGAAAAAACGAAAAAAACATGCCGTCATTGAATCAGGTAGTTATATTTCTGTGATTGTGATTCTAATAACTGGATAAACAATTTATACATTTTTTTGCATTAAGAACTTTGCCCATCATTCACAATCCTTATGTAAGACATAAATACCTTTTCCTTTTTTTAATGCATTCTCCGATAATATCGGACTGCCGATATTATCGGCCGATAAATGCTTTGAAATGTAATATCAGTAATTATCGGTATCGGTTTCAAAAAGTTAAATTTATGACTTTTTAAAACGCCGCTGTACGGAGTGGTACACGGACGTAGGGAGAAGTACAGAGCGCCAATAAACCTTAAAGCAGTGGTTCTTAACCTGGGTTCGATCGAACCCTAGGGGGTCTGTGAGTCGGGTTCGGCGGAGGTCAAAACACACCCGAATCATCGTGTAAATAAAAACGTTTGCCTATCGGCGTATTACGGATACGGCAACAGCAGAAGTCACACTGATTTGCAGGTGTGTAATTTGTTGTGAGTTTATGCACTGTGTTGGTTTTGTTCTTTGAACAAGGTGATGTTCATACACCGTTCATTTTGTGCACCAATAATAAAACATGGTAACACTTTAGTATGGGGAACATATTCACCATTAATTAGTTGCTTATTAACATGCGAATTAGTAACATATTGGCTCTTAACTAGTCATTATTTAGTACTTGTTAATGCCTTACTCAGCATGGCCTTATTATAACCCTCTAACCCTGGCCCTAACCCTAACCAAATAACTAAATTAAGTCTTTGTTACTTAGAATATGGTCCCCTAGTGTCCAAAAAACTCTAAATTAAGTCTTTGTTAGTTAAAATATGTCCCCCATACTAAAGTGTTACCAAAAACATATAACTTTGTCTTGAATTTGAAAAAAAAAACATTTTATTTTTCACTAAAGAAGGGTTCGGTGAATGTGCATATGAATCTGGTGGGGTTCGGTCCCTCCAACAAGGTTAAGAGCCACTGCCTTAAAGGCACTGCCTTTGCGTGCCGGCCCAATCACATAATATCTACGGCTTTTCTCACACACAAGTGAATGCAAACGCATACTTTGTCAACAGCCATACAGGTCACACTAGGGTGGCAGTATAAACAACTTTAACACTAATAATAATAATACCTGGGATTTATATAGCGCTTTTCTAAGTACCCAAAGTCGCTTTACATGTAGAACCCATCATTCATTCACACCTGGTGGTGGTAAGCTACTTTCATAGCCACAGCTGCCCTGGGGTAGACTGACGGAAGCGTGGCTGCAATTTGCGCCAACGGCCCCTCCGACCACCACCTATCATTCATCATTCAATTCACCGGTGTGAGTGGCACCGGGGGCAAAGGGTGAAGTGTCCCGCCCAAGGACACAACGGCAGCGATTTTTGGATGGTACGAGGCGGGGAGCGAACCTGCAACCCTCAGGTTTCTGGCACGGTTGCTCTACCCACTACGCCATGCCGCCCCTAACACTGTTACAAATATGCGCCACACTGTGAACCCACACCAAACAAGAATGCCAAACATTTCGGGAGATCATCCGCACCGTAACACAACAGAACAAATACCCAGAACCCCTTGCAGCACTAACTCTTCCGGGACGCTACAATATACACCCCCCGCTACTGCCTACCCCCTCATCCCCCACCCCCACCTCAAGTGTGAGCCCACATGGTGATATCCTTTACACACTGATGTCGCTTGTTGATGCAGACAGACTGAGGGTATAAGGTCACAGGCTTAGCTGCTTACGTGCAGTGATTTCTCCAGATTCTCTAAACCCTTTGATGATATTACGGACTGTAGATGGTGAAATCCCTAAATTCCTTGCAATAGCTGGTTGAGAAAGGTTTTTCTTAAACTGTTCGACAATTTGCTCACGCATTTGTTGACAAAGTGGTGACCCTCGCCCCATCCTTATTTGTGAATGACTGAGCATTTCATGGAATCTACTTGTATTCCCAATCATAGCACCCACCTGTTCCCAATTAGCCTGCACACCCGTGGGATGTTCCAAATAAGTGTTTGATGAGCATTCCTCAACTTTATCAGTATTTATTGCCACCTTTCCCAACTTCTTTGTCACGTGTTGCTGGCATCAAATTCTAAAGTTAATGATTATTTGCAACAAAAAAAATGTTTTATCAGCTGTCATGGTCTGAGGGGGCTCTTAATGGCACTTAGTGAGCTTTCGTGCAATTACTTCTATTATGATAGAATGTGCAAAATCCATCCATTTTCTCTTAAAGAAACAAAACGTTTTGCCTGAGGAGACAAAAATAAGAAAAAGGGAAGATACCCAGATTAAAGAACAGTCTTGGATCAACATTGCCCGGGCTTTCACTCGCTGGCGTGGTCTCAAAGACGAGGAGGAATTTCAGACCGATGCTGCCTTGGCTCTGTTCCTGCTAAGCTAGTAAGTGACTTTCGATGCTCGAATCAAAAATAATAATGCTAATGTAGGCAATCGAAAATGTACGTCGTAGCAATAAATAGCCACCGGCTTGATAGTTCGTAGTTCCACACTGACACGACCAGCCACGCAACAAACTCAAAAGTACTGTATAAAGAATAAACAATGCGATGACTGCAAACTAGAGATGTCCGATAATGGCTTTTTTGCCGATATACCGATATTGTCCAACTCTTAATTACCGATTCCGATACATACAGTCGTGGAATTAAAACATTATTATGCCTTATTTTGTTGTGATGCCCCGCTGGATGCATTAAAGGGGAACATTATCAGAATTTCAGAAGGGTTAAAATCATTAAAAATCAGTTCCCAGTGGCTTATTTTATTTTTCAAAGTTTTTTTTCAAAATTTTACCCATCACGCAATATCCCTAAGAAAAGCTTCAAAGTGCCTGATTTTAACCATCGTTATATACACCCGTCCATTTTCCTGTGACGTCACATAGTGAAGCCAACACAAACAAACAGCGGAAAGAACAGCAATGTATAGCGACATTAGCTCGGATTCAGACTCGGATTTCAGCGGCTTAAGCGATTCAACAGATTACGCATGTATTGAAACGGATGGTTGTAGTGTGGAGGCAGGTAGCGAAAACCAAATTGAAGAAGAAACTGAAGCTATTGAGCCATATCGGTTTGAACCGTATGCAAGCGAAACCGACGAAAACGACACGACAGCCAGCGACACGGGAGAAAGCGAGGACGAATTCGGCGATCGCCTTCTAACCAACGATTGGTATGTGTTTGTTTGGCATTAAAGGAAACTAACAACTATGAACTAGGTTTACAGCATATGAAATACATTTGGCAACAACATGCACTTTGAGAGTGCAGACAGCCCATTTCAGGCGCGCTAAGAACATATATTTTTCCACGATTTCAGCACTCAGGTTAACCATACCTAAATAGACACAAAATACTGCATTACACAAGACTACCCGAATGTACTCGAATGATTGAAAAAAATAAATGTTTTTAAGCTAAATTATTGGTAAACAGTTTATGTATAATAATTTACGTAAAACCGCGAGTAATGAATAAAGTTTTCATCAATTGATATATTCTGTAGACATAACCTCATCCGCTCTCTTTTCCTGAAAGCTGATCTGTCCAGTTTTGGAGTTGATGTCAGCATCTGCTTTGAGTGTCGCAGGATATCCACACATTCTTGCCATCTCTGTCGTAGCATAGCTTTCGTCGGTAAAGTGTGCGGAACAAACGACTGACCATTTCGTCGGCTTTCCCCACAGCCTCATATTTTGAACAAATTTTGTCCAATTTCTTGCCACTTTCGCATCTTTGGGCCACTGGTGCAACTTGAATCCATCCCTGTTCGTGTTGTTACACCCTCCGACAACACACCGACGAAAGTGAGAAAATGGCGGATTGCTTCCCGATGTGCGAATAATAGAAAGGCGTTTAATTCGCCAAAATTCACCCATTTAGAGTTCGGAAATCGGATTAAAAAAGTACCGTATTTTCCGCACCATAAGCCGCCCTGGGTTATAAGCCGCACCTTCAATGAACGGCATATTTCAAAACTTTGTCCACCTATAAGCCGCCCCGTGTTATAAGCCGCATCTAACTGCGCTAAAGGAATGTCAAAAAACAGTCAGATAGGTCAGTCAAACTTTAATAATATATTAAAAACCAGCGTGATGTGGGCGCGCATGGAGTCGTATATCAACATGGACGGAGCTGCGTGAAAAAAGCCACCCGGCCTCTTCGCGTAAACTTACCTTAACCACTCGCTCATCTTTTCTTCATCCATCCATCCCTTCGAGTTAGCTTTTATGATGACGCCGACTGGAAAGGTCTCTTTTGGCAAGGTCTTCCTTTTGAATATCACCATGGGTGGAAGTTTCTGGCCATTAGCATGGCAAGCTAGAACCACAGTGAAGGATGACTTCTCATTCCCTGTGGTGCGAATATTCACCGTACGTGCTCCCGTTGTATCCACAGTGCGGTTCACAGGAATATCAAAAGTCAGTGGAACCTCGTCCATGTTGATAATGTTCTCTGGCCGGATCTTTTTTTCAGCTATCTTGTTTTTACAATATGCACGGAAAGTAGCCAGCTTTTCTTGAAAGTCTTTAGGCAGTTGCTGTGAAATAGTAGTCCGTGTGCGGATGGAGAGATTGCGTCTTTTCATGAACCGGAAACCTGTCGCTTAGTAGGAGCCATTTTGTGGTCTTTACAGATGTAAACACACAAAGGAAATGAAACGTAATATCCGCGCGCTTCTTCTTCTTCTTCTACGCGGGCGGGTGGTTGCTTACAGTAGAAGAAGAAGCGCTTCCTGTTCTATGGGGGCGGGTGCTTACCTTGGCGGTTGCTTGCGTAGAAGAAGAAGCACTTCCTCTTCTACGGGGAAAAAAGATGGCGGCTGTTTACCGTAGTTGCGAGACCGAAACTTTATGAAAATGAATCTTAATATTAATCCATATATAAAGCGCACCGGGTTATAAGCCGCACTGTCAGCTTTTGAGTAAATTTGTGGTTTTTAGGTGCGGCTAATAGTGCGGAAAATACGGTATATGGTCTTTTTTCTGCAACATCAAGGTATATATTGACGCTTACATAGGTTTGGTGATAATGTTCCCCTTTAAACAATGTAACTTTACTATGAATTGATTAACGCGGACCCCAACTTAAACAATTTGAAAAACTTATTGGGGTGTTACCATTTAGTGGTCAATTGTACAGAATATGTACTGTACTGTGCAATCTACTAATACACGTTTCAATCAATCAATCCAAAACAAGGTTTTCCCAAATAAGAGAACAACTTCAACTCCAGTTATGGAAAAAAGTGCCAACATGGTGGTTTGGTGGTAGCGGGGGGTGTATATTGTAGCGTCCCGGAAGAGTTAGTGCTGCAAGGGGTTCTGGGTATTTGTTCTGTTGTGTTTATGTTGTGTTACGGTGCGGACGTTCTCCCGAAATGTGTTTGTCATTCTTGTTTGGTGTGGGTTCACAGTGTGGCGCATATTTGTAACAGTGTTAAAGTTGTTCATACGGCCACCCTCAGTGTGACCTGTATGGCTGTTGATCAAGTATGCATTGCATTCACTTGTGTGTGTATAAAAGCCGCATATAATATGTGACTAGGCTGGCACGCTGTTTGTATGGAGGAAAAGCGGACGTGACGACAGGTTGTAGAGGACGCTAAAGGCAGTGCCTTTAAGGCATGCCCCCAATAATGTCGTCCGGGTGGAAATCGGGAGAATAGTTGCCCCGGGAGATTTTCAGGAGGGGCACTGAAATTCGGGAGTCTTCCGGGAAAATCGGGAGGTTGAAACCGATACCAATAATTTCCGATATTACATTTAAAGCATTTATCGGCCGATAATATCGGCATGCCGATATTATTGGACATCTCTACTAGGGATGTCCCGATCCAGGTTTTTGCACTTCCGATCCGATACCGATAGTTTTTGCATTTCCGATCCGATACCGATACTGACCTATCTGAGCATGTATTAAAGTTTAAAGTTATTTAGCCTACTTAGTTGTCAGAATCATGTTGAAAAGGGTTTTAGTACTCTTGATAACAACTAGCCAGCTGAATTAGGGGAGTTTGAATAATACACAATGGTTGGTAACAAGAAACTGACCTGTTTATTCAAGGATAAACACAAAATAGACACAATTATACATGACAAACAGAAATGGCATCATTGAAACTAGGGCTGGGCGATATGGCCTCTTTTTAATATTGCGATATTTTAAGGCCATATTGCGATACACAATACCGTATTTTCCGCACCATTAGCCGCACCTAAAAACCACAAATTTACTCAAAAGCTGACAGTGCGGCTTTTAACCCGGTGCGCTTTATATATGGATTAATATTACGATTCATTTTCATAAAGTTTCGATCTCGCAACTTCGGTAAACAGCCGCCATCTTTTTTCCCGGTAGAACAGG
The DNA here is from genome assembly GCF_033978685.3 of Nerophis lumbriciformis. Lineage (NCBI taxonomy): Eukaryota > Metazoa > Chordata > Actinopteri > Syngnathiformes > Syngnathidae > Nerophis > Nerophis lumbriciformis. The sequence goes on from NC_084563.2 coordinate 45,908,775, forward strand.
AAGCGCTTCTTCTTCTACGCAAGCAACCGCCAAGGTAAGCACCCGCCCCCATAGAACAGGAAGCGCTTCTTCTTCTACTGTAAGCAACCACCCGCCCCGGAAGAAGAAGAAGAACGCGGTGCATGCTGGGATATGTGACGTTTCATTTCCATTTGTGTGTTTATGTAAAGACCCCAAAATGGCTCCTATTAAGTGTGTTGTCTGTCTAATTATAAATAATGCAGACGAGGCGTGTTAACTGAGTTCTCAACGTTTACTCACAGCGTGCTCATAACCACATTCTAACTGCCAGCATACAACGCTTCTCAGGGCTACCGCGCATGCTCGTCACTATCGTTGCATGCTGGGTAGTGTAGTTGTTATATTTGCTAGCTCATAACATCACATTGAGAGACACGCTTACGCGCTTAATTCAATACTCGCCGTCATTCCGGGTGGATTGACAAAAGACCTCCAGCCGCTACATATTGGTGTCAACAGGGCATTCGAAGCTAGACTGCTAACTGCGTGGGAACAATGGATGACCGAAGGCGAACACACCTTCACTAAGACAGAGGCAGCGCCGGACGACATTCGCCCAACTTTTCAATTCGGACACCGAAGGAGAAAAATTCGAGGGATTTATGAATGAAGAATAACTTCAGAAAGTGAGCGTTATGTTTATTTTGTGTGTTGTGACATTAACGTTCGAGCAACATTATGTTGCTATTGCTCTGCACTATTTTGAATTTTACTATGTTTGTGATTGCACATTTGCGTACATTTTGGGACAGAGTTGTTAGAACGCTGGTTTTTAATATATTATTAAAGTTTGACTGACCTATCTGACTGTTTTTTTGACATTCCCTTTAGCGCAGCGTAGGCGCGGCTTATAGTCCGGGGCGGCTTATTGGTGGACAAAGTTATGAAATATGCCATTCATTGAAGGTGCGGCTAATAATCCGGTGCGCCTTATAGTGCGGAAAATACTGTATATATCTCGATATTTTGCCTTAGCCTTGAATGAACACTTGATGCATATAATCACAGCAGTATGATGATTCTATGTGTTTTGATTGATTGATTGAGACTTTTATTAGTAGGTTGCACAGTGAAGTACATATTCCGTACAATTGACCACTAAATGGTAACACCCGAATAAGTTTTTCAACTTGTTTAAGTCGGGCTCCACTTAAATTGATTCATGATACAGATATATACTATCATCATAATACAGTCATCACACAAGATAATCACATTGAATTATTTACATTATTTATAATCCAGGGTGTGGAGGGGGGCGCCGGATGTAAGTGTCAAAAAGACAGCCAAAAGAGTTTGATATGAGAATAAATCTAAAGTTAAAATAAAGTGTAGAAATGCACCCATTTGCAGGAAATGTAGTCTTGATTTTCAAAATGTTCTTTCAAGGCTTGCATGTCTACATTAAAACATTCTTCTTCATACTGCATTAATATATGCTGCTTTTAAACTTTCATGCAGAGAAGGAAATCACAACTAAAAAAATCACTAATTTTTTCATACGGTGTTGATCTGGAAATGTTTGCCTCGGCATTTTGATGGTGTTGGTGTGTGGCACCGAATGGAGATAAGCGTCTCGACAGACGTTACAATATTTGAACAATGATGACGAAAACTGTTTTCTGTGTCGTGTCCGTGTGTCGAAAATTGTTATGTGCTTATTTTTTTTGTTGATTTTGTGCGTGGCATATAATTGCTATGCGCAGAGGACGCTTGAGCAGTGTGCAATTGCACAGGCGCGCACCTTAGAGGGAACGTTGGTCACGCGGCTGCGCTAGCATCACAGCTAACGTTAGCCATGCTGCTACCTCTCTGCTCGGGGAGGGCGTATACGTATGTGACGTATGACGTGACAGTGTGTGACGTGTGTAAGAAGGTGCGCTTGCTGTCTGTGAGAGGGAGACACAGAAAAGAGTGAGAAGAGCCTGTCGTGTAATGCCAGCAGCTAAAAGCAACTGCGTGAGATTCCACAGACCTGTGGATGTGTTGAAGGTGTGCTGGAAAATGCGGAACGTAAATTAGGGAGCAGCAGAAAAGTGGAATGTATTATTTAAATCGGTGCGCTGGAATACACGGACCGGAGTTTTTTTTTTTTAACTGGATCTGTATCGGCATTTTCCCATGCCTTTCCGATACGCAATTTTTGGCAAATATCGGCATCCGATCCAAATATCGGATCGGGACATCCCTAATCTCTACTGCAAACCGCAAATATAAAGTTTGAGTAAAATATGTAGATTCCTACTGTGGAAAGATCAGTCATACTGAATCATTGTGGTATTGCCTCAGTTTTACTGCAATATGCGCTGGTCCTCATGGGAAATGCGGTCTTCCTTCTGGCAAAACACTACCGCTTTGGTCCAGCGGCGCCGCTAAAATCAAGCTAAACTGAAAGGTCAAAATTTCTAGCAGCACGTTGATCACAGAGAGATAACTAGTCTCTGCTGCTATATTGACATCGTAGAGATGTTCTTTCGCCTCTCAATTGGTAAAAGCTTATTATCGATTATAAATCTTGCCTCTCACCTGGATCGTAGAAGGATGTGGACATAAACTGAGAAGTTGGTCAAGTTTGTAAGCCAACTTAGACCAGGAGATGGCGAGAAAGACACAAAGACGCTCGTATGCACCCATATTTTTAACCCTTCATGAGAATTATAGCTAATTCTTCATCTAAACGGGAATATATAAACAGTCGGCATCCCAGTGAGAGCAGGCATTGTACAGTAAGTGATTGCTTTACTAGGTTTGTTGTCTCTCAAATTCTGAATGAGTAGTTTATGAAATTAATGAATATAACAAATCTTATCGACTCCATTGTTAGCTGACTTTTTCCTAACGTTTATTTACTATTTTAGAATGCATAAAAAAAGGAAAACAATTGTATTCTTGTCTTACCTAGATATTGTGAATAATAAGCAAAATAAAATAAAAAAAGTTGTAGTTCCCCTTTTAATTGCATCTTTATTGCAATGTTTCTTGGAAATGTGTCATTCCTTGAAAAAGTGTGCATCAAGTAATACTAAGTGAGATCAGCTTCTTGGTTGATGAGGGATTATCAGCAATTTATTAATCTTTCAACGCTTTTTTTCCCCGTCCGATCAGACTCTGACTCGGATGAGCGAGACAGGAAGTCCAAGAAATCGGCTGAGAAGAAAGAGAAGGTCGGCAAGGCTGCGCAATCTCTCAAGAAAGAACCTGTTCGCTATGTCTCTGAAACAGGTAGATGTTTGTGGTTGTGACAACTTGTCTTGACCTGATCTTTGAAGACATGCCATTCAACGCCACTATAGGTTTGTAGCAAAGTAGGATTTTCATTGTTTTATTGTTAGAATCAACAGACTAATAAGTTGAGAAAATTAAGCAATGTGACATATTTTAGTCATGAAGCCTGGAAAGCTCCATCTTCACTTGTAAGTTGTGGCGCAGTGTTCATTTTGTTGACTGAAAATGATTGTCTTAGTTACCTATTTTCCCCTGACTAAAACAAGACGATAACCAATCAAAACAAATGCATGTTGACTAAAATAATGACCATTTAGTTAACGAATAAAAACGAGACACAAATGTTGACCGAGACGAAATCCAATCGTATTTAATTACGTCATTAGGCGGGTGGGACAAGTTAGGAATATATCCAATCACAGTACCGGTACATGTGGTAGAGGGGCGGGGGGGTAAGTCAGAGGGAATCCAATCAGAACTATAATTAATTCATGGATTAGATTTATATAGCACTTTTCTATTGACTACACACTCAAAGCGCTCATGGAGAAGTGAGAACCCGTCATTCATTCACTCCACATTCACACTTTGTGGTGGTAAGCTACATTTGTAGCCACAGCTGCCCTGGGGTAGACTGACGTAAGCGTGGCTGCCAATTAACACCAGTGTGAGCCGCACTGGGACCAAGGGGGAAGTGTCTTGCCCAACTGTATGTGTTTGTAAATAATGCATCTTTTCTCCTACAAGCATTTGATTATGGCGCACCGCCACAGCAAAATAAAAGCCACCACACCTTCAAAATATATATATTTTTTTTAACATTGAAGAAAATCCCAAAAATATAATGTAATATATTATATTAAATTTGCATATTATATGCGTGTGTGGGCTTCCTCCCGCCTTCCAAAAATATGCGTTAGCTTCATTGGGGTATGGAGACTGTAAATTGTCCATGGATATAAATGTGAGTGTGAAGGTTTGTCTATCAATCAATCAATGTTTACTTATATAGCCCTAAATCACGAGTGTCTCAAAGGGCTGCACAAGCCACAACGACATCCTCTGCTCAGATCCCACATCAGGGCAAGGAAAAACTCAACCCAATTCTATGTAAGTGCCCTGGAATTGGCCCTGCTAAATTTCCTTAGCATGTCAATGAGCTGGTTCATCGTACATTAGCATTAAGCTAGCGGCATCAGAGCCAACCTTCAGCCTATAAATTGTTTTGCTTATTTTTTTTTTAAAGTTTGTACCAAACTACATTATTATGGTATGTGCACTTAATGTTTATATTGATGTACCTTCCTTAGTGTGACTTCATTGTAGAGAATATCAATGAACCACCTTGTTATTTTTATAATCTATACCGGTAGTTCAAAGGACTGTTTACATATTTGGCAAACTAAATTCCAACATAATTTAGACAATCATTTATAAAATCGATTCGTAAATGTTGATAATTGACTTATTTATTTTAAATAAAGTAATGCAGACAGTTATAAAATTTGGCTGACTGCAGCGAGCCACCTCACCGAGAGAGCCGACCAGCCTTTATTTTAGGGCACTTATGTTCCAGTTTTGCACACATTTACATTAAATTTTACAGAATTAATTTAACAGTTTGTTTTTACAAATGCTCTGTTTTTTAAAGTTGCAAGTTATAAATACTTATTTAATGAAACGAAAAAGTTTTTAAAACTGCATCAATATACATAAAGATGCATCAATAATCAATTTTTTAATTGAATCGTAGCTCCTGAATCGTAATTGAATCGGGAGGTGCCAAAATATTCCCACCTCTGATAACTAATTACACAGTACTAGGGATGTCCCGATCCGATATTTGGATCGGATCGGCCGCCGATATTTGCCAAAAAATACGTATCTGCAAGGCATGGGAAAATGCCGATCCAGATCGAGTTAAAAAAAAACAACTCCGGTCCGTGTTTTCCAACGCACCGATTTAAATAATACATTCCACTTTTCTGCTGCTCCCTAATTTCCGTTCCGCATTTTCCAGCACACCTTCAACACATCCACAGGTCTGTGGATTCTCACGCAGTTGCTTTTAGCTGCTGGCATTACACGACAGGCTCTTCTCATTCTTTCCTGTGTCTCCCTCTCACAGACAGCAAGCGCACTTTCTTACATACGTCACATACTGTCACGTCATACGTCACATACGTATACGTCCTCCCCGAGCAGAGAGGTAGCAGCATGGCTAACGTTAGCTGTGATGCTAGCGCAGCTGTGAGAGCAATGTTCCCTCTAAGGTGCGCGCCTGTGCAATTGCGCACTGCTCAAGCGTCCTCTGCGCACGGCAAATCTATGCCACGCACAAAATCAAATAAAAAAAAATAAGCGCATAACAATTTTCGACACACGGACACGACAGAGAAAACAGTTTTCGTCAACATTGTTCAAATATTGTAACGTCTGTCGAAACGCTTATCTCCATTCGGTGCCACACGCCAAAACCATCAAAATGCCGAGGCAAACATTTCCAGATCAACACCGTATGAAAAAAATAGTGATTTTTTTAGTTGTGATTTCCTTCTCTGCATGAAAGTTTAAAATGAGCATATATTAATGCAGTATGAAGAAGAATGTTTTAATGTAGACACATAGAATCATCATACTGCTGTGATTATATGCATCAAGTGTTCATTCAAGGCTAAGGCAAAATATCGAGATATATATCGTGTATCGCGAAAAAGGCCATATCGCCCAGCCCTAGTTCAATGATGCCATTTCTGTTTGTCATGTATAATTGTGTCTATTTTGTGTTTATCCTTGAATAAACAGGTCAGTTTCTTGTTACCAACCATTGTGTATTATTCAAACTCCCCTAATTCAGCTGGCTAGTTGTTATCAAGAGTACTAAAACCCTTTTCAACATGATTCTGACAACTAAGTAGGCTAAATAACTTTAAACTTTAATACATGCTCGGATAGGCCAGTATCGGTCAGTATCGGTATCGGATCGGAAGTGCAAAAACAATATCGGATCGGAAGTGCAAAAACCTGGGTCGGGACATCCCTACACAGTACAGTACAGGCCAAAAGTTTGGACACACCTTCTCTCATTCACAACACAACTGATGGTCCCAACCCCATTGATAAAGCAAGAAATTCCACTAATCAACCCTGATAATGCACACCTGTGAAGTGAAAAACCATTTCAGGTGACTACCTCTTGAAGCTCATGGAGAGAATGCCAAGAGTGTGCAAAGCAGTAATCAGAACTAAGAGTGGCTATTTTGAAGAAACTAGAATACAAAACATGTTAGGTTGTGTCACCTTTTTTTTGTTAAGTATATAACTCCACATTTGTTCATTCACAGTTTTGATGCCTTCAGTGGCAATCAGTGGCAAAAGAGTCATGAAAATAAAGAAAACACATTGAATGAGAAGGTGTAATTGACCACGCCCCTATCCATGCTTCCACCGTCACATTTATAGTGACAATTTTGTGGTAACTCTGTATTGTAACACTTTAGTTGACTAAAATGTCTAGGAATTCAATAAATAAATTTAGATGACTGAATTATTGTTCAAACTAAAACTGCTGTCAAAATTAACACTATTGTGGAGTGATGTTGTTTGAATACTTTTTTAAAGGATACTTTTCTCATTGTAGACTCGGACAGTGACAACTTTCAGTCCTTGAAGAAGGTCTCCAAAACCAAGCAGAATGGCACCGACCAAAGGACCAATTCAGATGTCAAACAAGCTGCAAAGTCTCCCAACAAGTCCTCGTCTGTTCAGACCAAAAGTGCGATAAAATCTCCCACCCCGCCCGTCACACCAAAGTCAGTCCAACAAACCCCCACCTCTGTGTTTGACTACTTTGGTAGCAGAAGTGTGAAGCGCTCGGACAAGAAGCTGGTAGCCAGCGCTAAACGAAAGGCGGTGAGTGGTGCCTAAGATTTTCTGGGTTTATTTTTGTCTCCTCTCTCAATTGTTTTGGGTCGCCATCCCTAAAAAACGCATCTCGTCCTCAGCCCATCCAGGAGACAGACGAGCTGAGTGATGAGCAAATTGCTCAACAGCTGCAAATGATGGAGGAGGCTGAGGTAAGCGGCATGAAGCACATTGATTTAATTTATGTCGGCTTGTAAGTATTCCATGATATGGAACGGACTTGCGGTGTAAATTGCCTACCTGTGTAGCTCTACAAGGTAGGCATGGGCGATATGGCCTGAAAAGAAAATCTCAGAGTTTTTCACAAAATCGATTTAACAATTTTTTTTCCCCTACTTTTTCAAAGAAACCAATGAATACAAATGACATAAAACATTCATAACTTAGTAGTGTGAAATAGCCCTGCATAAACTGCATCTTACTCTTAGCAAAATTATATTTGTATACAAAGTGGGTTCTTTTTAGAACAGATATCAATTGGACATTGTGTAAAATAACTTTTAAAAAGCTGGAGTTTGTTGTAAAGTACTTTTTTGCCTCGAAAAGACCTGAGTTTCCCCCACTCGGCTGGATGCTTCTGTTTCAGATGCTCGAATATGTTCGTTGTGCCGCTGCCTTTTTTTAAACAAACTTTGCAGCTTGCAGTCATTTGTCCCACACCTGTTGCCGCAAAACCAAACCACTGACGACACGTTTCTTTTCTTTGGAATAAATGTCTGGCTTTTGTTCGCGTTAGCATTATGTTGTGAAATGTGTGTGTGTGAATCTCCCTAAAAAAAAGGGGGGGGGGGGGGGGGGCTGAATGTACGGAAACTTCTGTGCCGGAGCAAGAAAAATTAAGAAAATTGATTTTTTTATTTTTTTTAGATCGTCTGCAATTAAAAAAACTCAAATTTATTGATTAAAACAATTTATCGCCCAGGCCTACTGTCAAGACTCAATCGTTTCAAAAGCCCAGCAAATGTTGAGGTTTATATTGGTTTTGAAATTTTGATAATCTGAGTCTTTAGGGTTTTAAGAAGTGTGACGAATGCCTCCCCTGGGGCGGAAACAAAGCCAAACCCTTCAGCTATTAAACTGTAGCTGTACGTTATAGCTGTTATGTGCCCACAGTTGGGCAAGCAGTTGTTTATAAGCAGTGTTTGTAAAGCTTTATAAGAAACATAACCACCACCATGCACTTCTGTTTTTAAATCCTTTCACTCTTGAAAATCTCTCCACTGCTCAAAACAAACCTCAATATTTACTCGAGTTTTACTTTTCTCTCTGTCTAGTGTCGACACCAACAAGAGTATTTTTTTTAAATGTCATCTGCCGTGTTAAAACAATCGCCATTCGTGCGAGTGTAGTTTGAAAACGATCTATGGTCACACAAAAAAAAACATTCGTATTTTGTCTGACCAGATGGCATTTGATTTGTTGCACAATGATGTGTACATTATATTTAAAATCAGAGAGACTTTTGGGGAGAATGTTGTTCCAATCGACAAAATGAAACCAATACTCGTAAATAAATAACTTCCTGTTTTGTTGTTTAATAAACTTGGTGGTGTGTGTGTGTGTACTTTTTTTTTTTTTTAAATAAACATACATGTAAATACAGTCATCCCTCGTGTATTGCTGTTAAATGGTACCGGATAAATTTGTCTTATGCTAAGTACGAATCATTAATTATAAATGATATATTTTAATAGCACATGCATAAACCTTACAACCTTCTAAATCATACTTGCCAACCCTCCCGGATTTTCCGTGAGACTCCCGAAATTCAGCGCCTCTCCCGAAAACCTCCGGGGACAAATTTTCTCCCGAAATTCAGGCGAACTCAGGTCCTCCAAAATATAAAAAAGCGTACCTGCCCAATCACGTTATAACTATAGAATGATGGAGGGCGAGTTCTTGGTTTCTAATGTGGGTTTATTGTTAGGCAGTTTCATTAACGTCCTCCCAGCGTGGCAACAACACACAACAACAGCAGTCACTTTTTTGTATACCGTAAAGCAGTTCGTCTGCCATAAACAGCAATGTTGTGACACTCTTAAACAGGACAATACTGCCATCTAGTGCATTTGATGAAAGCACTTTTGTGCGTGCCACACAGCAATGCATAATCAGAGAGGGTGTTCAGCATGGTTCGAAAAATAGTGACCGAGAATAGAACAAGGATGGACAATTTAACCCTTAACTCAACAATGAGTAGATGAGTGTTGTGTGTGTGTATATGTGTAAATAAATGAACACTGAAATTCAAGTATTTATTTTATATATATATATATAGCTAGAATTCACTGAACGTCAAGTATTTATTTTATATATATATATATATATATATATATATATGTATATGTATATATGAAATACTTGACTTGGTGAATTCTAGCTGTAAATATACTCCTCCCCTTTTAGCCACGCCCCCAACCACGCCCCCGTCCCACACCGACCACGCCCACCCCCACCTCCCTAAATCGGAGGTGTCAAGGTTGGCAAGTATGTTCTAAATACACATTTCAACATTATGAGAACCCTCTAGCCTTGAAGTAATCCCCTTTAGTCACCTTGACACTCTTTTAATTCAATATAGTAATGCTGGCTGTGGTTGAGCCAATCCGAGGCTACGATATTGAACCGCACGCTCTAATTGGTTTGGTCTCCTATAGTTGCCAATGCTAGTGTAGTATTGGCAGCAAATGTTGTAGAATATGCGTTGGAAAAAAGTCTGCGATGTGGTCGAGACGCATTATCTATTCAGTTTATACAATATTAATACAGCCAACAATATGTATACATAACCGTCTCCTGTTATTTATCTTGCACAGTGAAAATACGCATACTTCAGACAAAGTTGCAAATTGAGATTAATTGTGATTAATTATACATAATTAACAGTCAAGTCTAAAATTATGTATACCTCTAGCAAAGTGTGACCTAGTTATTTATTCTTGATTGGAATTGACAAGACGATATACTGTACAAGAGGGTCATTGTGGGGGGAAATATTTATGCACTTTTATGCACATTTGAACAAAAATGTTTAATCACAGTTTGCCAGGAGTATACCGTATTTTTCGGAGTATAAGTCGCACCTGCCAAAAATGCATAATAAAGAAGAAAAAAAACATATATAAGTCGCACTAGAGCCCGGCCAAACTATGAAAAAAACTGCGACTTATAGTCCGAAAAATACGGTACATAATTTTTGGCTTGACTGAAAATGTTATTTTAATATATTAAGGCCTGATTGAGTTAATGGTATTTTTTAATTAAAAAAAAATGTGGTCCATACTAGCTGGAGAAGCAGGTCCATGAAGATGAGGAGTTTGCAAGAACACTGGCCATGCTGGACGCAGAGCCCTATGCAAAGAAGGTGATGACAACTTCAGGTCGTTGTGTACCTTTTATGTTGCTTATGTTGTGTGTGTGTGTGTGTGTGGTTTTTTTTTTCCAGTCTCGAAAAAATTCCGACGGAAAAGACGATAAGGCCCTGCCGAGCAGGATGAATGCACTCAGCCCTTCAAAGATTAGCAGAAATGACAGCATGTCCAAGGATGTGATCGGTCCTTCGCCCAAGAAGAGTCCTGCTGCAGTCAAAACCAGTTCCAAACTGGCCATGATGAAGAAGAAGGATGAGGAAGAAGAGGTTTCCAAACTGGCCATGATGAAGAAGAAGAAGGAGGAAAAAGAGGATGCGGAAAAGAGCAAAGCACCGACAAAACTGAAAGTCTCCCCTAAAAAAGTCCAACAAAATGTGTCAATCAGCGACAAGATGCCCGCTTCCAAAACTGGGACGGCACTTCAAACGTCTCCAGCTAAACCAGCGGTGAATTTACGATACCTTCTAGATCATTGAAGATACACAGCTGAATCCTGGCCGGCTGACTTATTTCTAGTCCTCTCCATCCCATTAGAGCACAAGTCCTGAAGAAGCAGAGAAGAAGAAGGGCAACGCTTCCGCTTATAGGAATTACCTCAACAGAGATGGACCACGAGCGCTGGGGTCCAAAGAAATCCCCACGGTACCACGTCTAGCTCATCATCCCATGGGGACACATTTATTCTTTGTGTTGCTCATCCACAACTCTCTTGGCTCTTCCAGGGTGCTGACAACTGTTTGGAGGGTTGTGTGTTTGTGCTGACAGGCGTCCTGGAGTCACTGGAGCGAGACGACACCAAATCCCTCATCGAGCGCTACGGCGGCAAAGTGACGGGCAACGTCAGCAAGAAGACGACCTACCTTGTGCAGGGCAGGGACAGCGGCGTCTCCAAGCTTGAGAAGGTGCTTTTTCTTTCACTTTATTGGTATGACAGATGGTTGCAAACTATTTTAATTGTCAAATAGTGGTTTCATGTTATAGTAAGTTTGACTAATTATAACCGTAATGAAAAACATGTGTACAAAGTAGTGCTGCACAATTATGGCCAAAATAATACATTTTCTTATCAGTATTGATACCCAACACTAGGGTTGCAAAGGGGTGGAAACTTTCCGGAAATTTACCACGGGAAGTTAAGCTCGGGAAGTTTGGAAGTTTTGACCATTTTTTGATTATTCAAAGTTGGACACCGTCCATCTTATTCTGTAGAATAAGATGAGAAGCTTGTAAAACACTAATGCAATGCCACACATAGATATAAATAGTCAGCTAAACAATTGGAGGGTGTACCTGGGCAAGGATGGTTTCGCCCTATCGTCGTGAGGAAAAACAACTGTTTTGTTGCAAACCAGCAATCCTAACTGTCAAAAAAAAAACGAAAACCCACACATACCGACCTATTCCTAGAATTCTAGAATCCTACAACACAGAGCTGATAATGTTCCTACCAGCCCACAGGCCAAAGAGAGAGCATAGGCATTTGAGGGAAGCCCTCAAAACCTGTGGTCACCCCAGCTGGTCGTTTGTAAAAAGTGCATTCACTTATAGAAATACCAAGAACAGAGTGGATGAAGAGGCAAAAGGTAACAGACACAAATATATTGTCATTCCATATGTATCAGGTCTATCTGAGAAACTCAGAAAACATTTTAACCAACACCAACATCCCAGTACACTTCAGACCAGGCAACACCCTGAGACAGAGACTGGTGCATCCTAAAGACCAGACACCCCACACCCACAAAAACAATCTGGTGTATGCGATCCAGTGTAATTATGAAGGCACTGATTCCTATATTGGGGAAACAAAACAACCACTAAGCCGACGGGCAAACTCTTCAGGCCAAGACTCAGCTGTCCATCTGCACCTCGGGGAAACAGCACTCCTTTGACAACAAAACTGTACAGATTCTGGACAGGGAGGACGGGTGGTACGAAAGAGGAGTGAGGGAAGCCATCAATGACAAGGTTGAAAAAACATCCCTGAACCGAGGAGCTGGTCTGCGACCCCACCTGTCTCCCACATACAACACCGTCCTTTCAACCATTCCATAAAACTAACAAAACTGAATGCATGTTTCTGTTATTGAGTTGATGTATCAATAAATTACAGTTTTTTGCAATTTAGCCTCAAACAAATAACAGGACTTAGAAATATTCTGCTCACAGAAGGTGACCAGAATGCCATTTGTTTATAACTGAATTGAATGCTAACTGAGGGGATTGCGACTATTTTGGACTGGTAGTAGTTTATCTACGTTGATCATTCTGTCGCACAATACCTCAATGCTAACGAGTGGAAATTACACTTCAACGACTGTCGTTGGCTTTGACGGTTAGGATTGCTCGTTTGCAATTTTCTCACTACGATGGGGAAAAACCATCCTTGCCCAGGCACACCCTCCTGGTTTTTGGAGTATAAGTATTTGGGCTTTTGGCACCAGCCGCTGGACTAGAGCTGACCAATCTAAGTCTATGAGCATGAACTGATAAAGCCTACTCGCATGAGCGGCGAAACGTCTTCTATGACAAACCAAACAGTCTGGTTGCGATCGATTGAATGCCCTGAGGTAATTTAAAGGGGAACATTATCACAATTTCAGAATGGTTAAAACCATTAAAAATCAGTTCCCAGTGGCTTATTATATTTTTCGAAGTTTTTTTCAAAATTTTACCCATCACGCAATATCCCTAAAAAAAGCTTCAAAGTGCCTGATTTTAACCATCGTTATAAACACCCGTCCATTTTCCTGTGACGTCACATAGTGAAGCCAACACAAACAAACATGGCGGAAAGAACAGCAAGCTATAGCGACATTAGCTCGGATTCAGACTTGGATTTCAGCGGCTTAAGCGATTCAACAGATTACGCATGTATTGAAACGGATGGTTGTAGTGTGGAGGCAGGTAGCGAAAACGAAATTGAAGAAGAAACTGAAGCTATTGAGCCATATCAGTTTGAACCGTATGCAAGCGAAACCGACGAAAACGACACGACAGCCAGCGACACGGGAGAAAGCGAGGACGAATTCGGCGATCACCTTCTAACCAACGATTGGTATGTGTTTGTTTGGCATTAAAGGAAACTAACAACTATGAACTAGGTTTACAGCATATGAAATACATTTGGCAACATCACGCACTTTGAGAGTGCAGACAGCCCAATTTTCATCAATTAATATATTCTGTAGACATACCCTCATCCGCGCTCTTTTCCTGAAAGCTGATCTGTCCAGTTTTGGAGTTGATGTCAGCAGGCCAGGGAAGCTAGGGTCGATATTCTTCTCCTGATCATCTTCGGTGGCATAAGGGACGGTGTGAGACAAGACATCCAGGGGGTTTAGCTCGCTCGTCTAACAAACTGCCGCCATTGCTTGCCGTGCTACCGAGCGCCTTTGTCCCTGAATTTCTCACACACTCCGGCAGATTCAATGGGGGTCTGGCGGAAGATTTCTTTGACTTTATCGTTGGAAATGCATCTGCTTTGAGTGTCACAGGATATCCACACATTCTTGCCATCTCTGTCGTAGCATAGCTTTCGTCGGTTAAGTGTGCGGAACAAACGTCCCACTTTGGCATCTTTGGGCCACTGGTGCAACTTGAATTCGTCCCTGTTGGTGTTCTTACACCCTCCGACAACACACCGACGAGGCATGATGTCTCCAAGGTACGGAAAACAGTCGAAAAAACGGAAAATAACAGAGCTGATTTGACTCGGTGTTTGAGAAAATGGCGGATTGCTTCCCGATGTAACGTCACGTTGTGACGTCATCGCTCCGAGAGCGAGTATTAGAAAGGCGTTTAATTCGCCAAAATTCACCCATTTAGAGTTCGGAAATCGGTTAAAAAAATATATGGTCTTTTTTCTGCAACATCAAGGTATATATTGACGCTTACATAGGTCTGGTGATAATGTTCCCCTTTAAAACCTTTTTGACACTTTACACCCACTAATAATGCAAAAAACATTGGGCCTGATTTACTAAGATTCAAATACCACGCGCTAAACAGTGTGTGCTAAAAATATAAAATATGCTTGTGATCTACTAAAACTGCCTGTGCAATTGTAAAGTGGTGCAGATCGTCTTCTTTAAATGAGGGCTTTTTAATTTTTCTGCACATTCATGTCATGTTGTGTTTTTTGACACAGATTTTTATGCGTTCGAATTTGAAAATATGCTGACAATTTAATTGAAAACAATTTTGTTAGCCAAATGCGTGTTTTAAAATTCAGTGTATGAAAATTTGGTGTAAAAACAATTTAGTGCTGAAAAATTCAGTGTCAAAAAAAATTACTCACTTCCGGTAAATTAAGACTTTAAAGCAATTGATCCTGTCTCAGAACCAGCCAGCTACCGAAGCTCCTGCGAGCAAAAATATGCTCTAGCAAGAGGAGCAAAAACATCGATTTTTTAAATCATTAAGTTTATCAATGTATTGCCCAGGCCAACCTTCTCCTCACGATGACAGCATTTCAGTCACATGTATGTCAATTTCAATGCTATTTCTTGTAGGGTTGTTCGGTATACCGGTACTAATACAGTACTGCGATACTAATTGATTAAAATCGGTACTATAATGCTTTTGAAAAGTACTAGTACCGCCCTTTCATCTAAGTGCCGCTGTGTGGCGGTGACTACAGAGCCGAGGCGCATGATGTTGACTGTGTCAAAACGCACACACACAGTGCATACAAGCAATATCGTCTTGCAGAGGTAGAATGGCAAAAAACGACAATTCTACTGGTTAATAAAAAGTGTGCGTGAAGCGCAATATGGAGGTATTTGGGCTTCAAAACTAATGGTAAAGGTGACGCGTTTCAAGTGTTGCTTTAAAGCATGCCTCGCCAAATGTGGCTATTAGTATTACCACCCTTGCTTCAAACTTAGGTAAACATTTAAATAATAATCATTCAGATCTGCACAAGGAGTTTAAAGAGTGACAGGTAATGATGTTGTTGTTACAACTGTACTGCTGTTCGGCTCCGGTGCAGACCGAAGTAGATGAGCACAGTGTAGACATTCCCTTCAGCGTCAATGTTTTTGACGGGTTAACACACTTCACTTTACCCGTCAAGGGGTCTGTTAAGCTTCGCTTTCAGGTCAGAACGACGAGGCCGCCGATTTGTGACAATCTAGTAGCTTAGCTACTCACTGGCCTAGTGGTTAGAGTGTCCGCCCTGAGATCGGTAGGTTGTGAGTTCAAACCCCGGCCGAGTCATACCAAAGACTATAAAAATGGGACCCATTACCTCCATGCTTGGCACTCAGCATCAAGGGTTGGAATTGGGGGTTAAATCACCAGAAATGATTCCCGGGCGCGGCACCGCTGCTGCCCACTGCTTCCCTCACCTCCCAGGGGGTGAACAAGGGGATGGGTCAAATGCAGAGGACAAATTTCACCACACCTAGTGTGTGTGACAATCATTGGTACTTTAACTTTAACTTATTGTTAGTTTTGCGGGACACAACCAGACCCGTTCATCACTCGACTGCGCAGTGCAGCGCTACCGCTCTCTCTCTTTGCTCGCCCACTCACTCACTGACGTCACTCAGAAAACGCGTTGCCATTCTCACAAACACACACGCTACTCTCATAAGTTAACCAGCTCCTCTGCTGTGCACATGTAGATACATAACATGTAGATACATAGATGCACACACAGCTGCTGGGATTGATGCCAAATATTAAAACTGCCCAATTAGCAGTCAACTAATACTAGTGAAAGGACTATATTTTGTAAGAAATTGCTACAATTTGTGTTTTATCTTTAACCAAAGTGTTTTACCTGCTACATGGCTTATCTGGATACATTTATCCATCATTTTGTTTTTAGTACTTACTAATAATTGTATTTTTCTTAAAGCACAGACCCAGAGAGGCAACCATAAATCATGAAGCATTTAATATAATGTAAATAAAGCTTTTTATTATATTCTAACCTAGGGCTGGGCGATATTGCCTTTTTTTAATATCGCGATATTTTAAGGCCATATCGCGATACACGATATATATCTCTATCTCTATTTTTCCTTAGCCTTGAATGAACACTTGATGCATATAATCACAGCAGTATGATGATTCTATGTGTCTACATTAAAACATTCTTCTTCATACTGCATTAATACATGCTACTTTTAAACTTTCATGCAGAGAAGGAAATCACAACTGAAAAAAATCACTATTTTTTTCATATGGTGTTGATCTGGAAATGTTTGCCTCTGCATTTTGATGGTGTGGACGTGTGGCACCAAACGGAGATATTGACGTGCGGAGTAAGCCCTCTTCATTGTCTAGCGGGTGACTTTTCAAATGATGCTACATATTAGCAGTGTAGCCGAGTGTCCTGGGTTTGCCTATACAGTGTACTTATCTGATAAAATAATAAACGGGAGACATTAGAGCAGGTTCGGTAGCCACCGCTTCTATAATGTCAACATCACACACCTCCTTCCACAACCACACAAACCCTACGTCACAGCCCATACGGCAACTCTGGAGGGACAAAACTCCTCCTCCTCACCTAACACACTCCGGTAACTTGGGACACCCTGAACTGTTTGTTACAGCAGTAATGCTACTTTTTATAGCAACGCTTTCGCCCCACACTTGACAAATTACGGTTGTCTGTTCGACATATTCCCACTTGAAGCCAAACCACCGCCAGACGATGGACCCCCTGCTGTTTTTCTTGGGAATGAGTTATTCCCCCATTTGTTACCAGATTCGCACCTTCTTTCTCTTGTATTAGCGCTCGCACCACTCCGCTAGCATCACAGCTAACGTTACCCATGCTGCTACCTCTCTGCTCGGGCATGGCATATACGTTTGTGACGTATGACAGTATGTGACGTGTGTAAGAAGGTGCGCTTGTTGTCTGTGAGAAGGAGAGACTGGAAAGAGGAGGAGAGCCTGTAGTGTAATGCCCGCAGCTATAAGCAACTGCGTGAGAACGTATACTCGATATCACGATATAGTCATTTTCTATATCGCACAGAGACAAACCCGCGATATATTGCGTATATCGATATATCACACAGCCCTATTCCAACCTAATCTTTGATTATGGCAGACTATATGTAAAAAGGAAAATTGTAAATTGTTCTTTAAGTGCAACAAGAAAAACCCAATGTGTTTAATGCCTTTTAATTTGTATTTTAACCTTCTAAAATTGTTCTTTGAGTGCAATAAGAAACTTATGTTTATTGTATTGTAACATTTTTTGTTAAAAATAAAGCCAATATTGACATTTTTTGTAGTTCCCTTTATTTTGAAAAGTATCAATATACATTTTGGTACCGGTACCAAATTTTTGGTATCGGGACAACCCTAATTTCTTGTTTAACAACAGATACCGTTTTTGTAGGCCACTTTGGTGATTAACGCAGAAATCATAGGGACCACCTTTTCCTCACGATGACCAGAACTACACTACAGCCCTTTGAGACACTTGTGATTTAGGGCTATATAAATAAACATTGATTGATTGATTGATTGAACTACACGTACACGCTCCAAACTGATAATTAACACAAAGGGGAAAAAAATGTGCGATCCGAGCAACACGTGCGCTACGAGTACGAACCGTGTCAGGTCAAACAAAAATATTTTTTTTATAAACTGTTCCATCTCTAGTACAAAGTACTAGGTTGAAAGGTAAATAATAATTCGAGTTTTAGCAAAAGTGGTAACAGTCTGTACATTTCTGGTGCTGCTCAGGCGGAGAGTTTTGGTACCATAATCCTCAGTGAGGATGATCTGTTGGAGCTGATAAGGACTAAACCAGGAAAGAAGTCCAAATACGAGATCGCTGCAGAGGCTGAGGTTAGCATCTGTTCACAAAAGATTTTTGGACACATCGCTTCAGCCTAACTTGTTGTATGACTGAATTATTTCTTGTTTTAATAATCATTTAGAGCAAAGCCTCAAAGACCAGGTCTCCTCCTGGCCAGGCCTCAAAGAGCACCCCAAAAGCTGCAAAGGTCTCTCCCTCCAAAGGCAACTCCAAGTCCCCTCAGAGCCCAAGCCCGTCCAAGATCGGACGGGCGACAGGCGCCAACCCACCTGGGAGAAGCTCAGCTCAAACTGCCCGCAGGGACTTGGGTCTTTCTTCTGGCCCACGGCCACCGTCCAAATTAAAAGAAGAGGAAGGACCCAGTCTGCTCTGGGTGGACAAATACCGCCCGCTGTCTCTGAAGGCCCTGATTGGCCAGCAAGGAGACCAGAGCTGTGCCAACAAGCTGCTGCGGTGGCTGAAAACCTGGCACAAACATCACAGCGCGGGTGCCTCCAAAGCACCAGGTAGCAAACACCCTGACGATGTTCGCAGAAAACTATCCAAAACAAAACGAAATCACTAAAGTGCTTGTCTGCTGTGCAGTTGCAAGATTTGGAAAATTTGGGTCGGGCAAAGATGATGGATCTGGATTCAAAGCTGCTCTGCTCTCCGGACCACCGGGTGTGGGGAAGACCACTACAGCAGCCCTGGTCTGCGAGGTGGGTCAGACAGTCCAGACTTATACTGAGGCTCACGTGTTTTTAACTGTCCTTTTGTCTGCCTTGTGCCTCGGCCTGCAGGAGTTGGGCTTCAGCTACGTGGAGATGAACGCAAGCTGCACACGCAGCAAGAACAGCCTGAAGCAGGTGGTTGCCGAGTCCCTCAACAACACCAGCATTGAGAGCTTCTACAAAGGTCTACTGCTTATGTTTTTTGTCTCTCTCCACATGGTCAGCCTGAGAATACAGTGGTCATCACAGTTTAATGTTCTCTTATAATGTCGTGACACAAGGTTACTATTTGGAACTCTTCCTGACTAAGATGCTTGTTAGGGACATAGACGTAACACTAGAAGTAAACCTTTTATTAGGAGGAAAAAATCATCATCTAAAGTGTACAATCTTTAGTATAGCCTGTAGAGGCCCGATGATCTGGAATGAGATTGATAGCTCTATAAAATAATCACATTCTTCAAACATTTTTAAAAAGCGTTTTAAGGTAAATGTATTGCGACGTCATGCTTAGTACATTTAGCACACCCCTTATGGTTGAGGAATTCACATTAGTCGCATAATTTTGGTCTTGACCTTTGTATGTATGATGAGATTATCACAGATCTTCAAGATGCAACCTTTAATTAAATGTGAATAATAAGATATTGAGACTGATTTGGTGGATATAAAGATTCCTTTTTTATTTATAAATGAAATTGTAAATGGGTATTTGGTGGGTAGATTTTGAAATGTATTGTATTGTGCTGTATTTTGCAGTGACGTGCAGTCACTAGAGGCGGGGCCTCACCTGCCATCATGGAGAGAAAAAAAAAGGAAAAAAAAAAAAAATTAAATTGTTATATGTATCCAGTGATTATACTATAAAGTTATTTTCCATTTAACTTCACCAGTTTTAGATTATTTTTATTCAAAATCGCTGAATTTTCACATTTGCCGTTCAAATACTGAGAAGAGACATGTCACTCAGTGCCTCAACATGGATTCCGGACTCGGCTAACTGCTGGCCTGCTGTGCAGTGAGACTGTATTGCTATATGAATTATATTATACATTTCCATAGTTTAGTTAGCTGAGGTATATAATGTACAGTGTATTTTGTCAACAACTGTATGTGTGTAACGTATTTCTTGTGCTGAGCGATCATAAAACGGCTGCAAAAGACGCACTGGCTGAGGCTCCAGTAATCCCGCCTCCTGCACCCCCGCCGTAGAATTGTTATATCAACTAAAGCCCACACTTAAACTTTCCACGTGCAAGATTGAATCTATTTAAAAAAGTTATTTCATAAGAAGCCAAAAAGTGCAAAAACAATAATGTTCGTGTTGGAGGAGTTGTGAATGACTGCAGGGCCACAACATTAGGTACACCTGCAGACTGCAGGTGTATCTAATTCACATCTCCTCCAACACGAACATTATTTTTTTTGCACTTTTTGGCTTCTTATTAAATAACTTTTGTAACCTATTTTCATGAGCTTTCCTCTTTGTGATGTTAAGTTCCTGTTATGCGCTGTTATACAGTATATGCCTTGAGCTCTTATTTTGAAGGCGCTAAGAGTGGAAGTGATGACACGGAGTGGAGCGGAGGTTTTTGAAAGAAGGTAAATAAAGTGGTCCTCGTGTAAACTGGAGCCTCCGTGTTTGTTATTTTGTAGTTTCATACAGTATAGGCGACATTTATAAACCCTCCGTTACACTTTTTTTAAATAGATTCAATTTTGCACGTGGAAAGTTTAAGTGAGGGCTTTAGTTGCGGCGCATGGACTTAATTTATAAGTAAAGGTATGACCATAATAACGTTTTTTTTATTTGTGTGTGCTACAGTTTGTATGTGTAAAGTTAAAGTTAAGTTAAAGTACCAATGATTGTCACACACACACTACGTGTAATGAAATTTGTCGTCTGCATTTGACCCATCCCCTTGTTCACCCCCTGGGAGGTGAGGGGAGCAGTGGGCAGCAGCGGCGCCGCGCCCGGGAATAATTTTTGGTGATTTAACCCCCAATTCCAACCCTTGATGCTGAGTGCCAAGCAGGGAAGAATGCTGGTATGAGCTTTTAAACATAACCCGTTAACTGCTGCCAATCAAATGGTGAATAAGATACTCTTTAGGGTTCATATGTTTGTAAATCTGACTGTGATGAAGTCAGTGCCTCACCAGCCATCAACCTCACCGCACGTCACTGGTATTTTGTTTTATTATATGATGTATATTTTAAACTGTGGGTCCCTGTCCATAAGGTGTGTGCTTCTAGGGATGACTTTTTTGCAGCACGGACTCTGATATTAACAAAAAAAAACAATAATGAAATACAAAACTATGTCTATCTATAAATAAATACAAATAAAATAAAAGGAAAACCAAATCAGTTTCCTTTCAGTTCTTTTTTGACAAGAAAGCGAATACAAAAAATAATGATTTTGACTCGTAAATACAGTTGTACCTCAACTTACGAGCTTAATTGGTTCTGCGACGCAGGGCTGGATGATATTGGGAAAAATAATAATCACGATTATTTTTGATTGATACTGTAATCACGGTTAATAACACAGATATTCATTAATTTGAAAGTGTGAGTATTTATTGTACCACCAAAAATCTACTTTAAATATAGTAAAAAATAAATAAAAAGATTTTAATTACTAACAAGTAAAATAAATAAATTAAATAATAGCAATATGAAAACCAGTAAAATTAAGTTTTTCCGTTTCAATTGTTTAAATTCCGTTTTTATTTTTATTTTACCACCATTGTGTGTGCTTTTTGTGCCAAATAAGATTTAATTAAATGTTTGTTAAACATATGCAAAAACCCTCATTATTGGTGCAATATATCTTTGGACTATTTTGACCTGTATTTTAGGTCAAAGCATTTATTGATAACATTTACACAATTTTTAAGCTATGAGTACATAATGCTAGTTGTGTAAGGTACTTTTTTTGAAACCTTTATTTTGTTAGCGGGATGTGGCGCACCCCGTCTCTCAAGTTGCGACCACTGTTTGTAGACTGATGTTACATCGGCGATGTTGTTCACAACAACAGTTGTAGGTGTCTGGCGTGTTCTTGCTATTTTCAGCTTCGTGGTTATAAGGGGCCCTCTCCACGTTGTTTAGTTCAGGACGTGGCGGTTGAGTGTGTCGGGGATAAATGAGCAATATTGGAACACATTATTTTCCCAAACAAATGTTCCTTCTCCTCACAATGACAAGATTTCACTTACATTTATGTCAATTCCTCTGATATTCTGCGTTAAACAGCGGATTTTGTTTTATTGGCCAATTATGTGACTCCGTCCGCGGTTACGTGCTCTTTTTTTACACTCATGCACCTCGCCTGTTTCACCGTTACCAGCTCCGGAAATTGCATGCACGTTGCGCTGCCCATTAATCATTACCATTTTTTCCCCCCCCCATTATTACATTTTCATGATCCTGAAAGGCCATAATCCAAATCAAAATTCTATTTAATTGACCATCCCTACTGTGACATAGCTCTTAACTCAAAACATTTGTATCTCAAATTAAAGTCTCCCATTGAAATCAATTTAATTGATGTAACATGCCTTTTGAACTGAAAAATAAACTTTAAGATAAATATTGTATAAAAAATCTCAACAGAATGTACTACTAACAATGACAGTAGTTTTATGAAGTAATGTCATAATTAGAGATGTCCGATAATGACTTTTTTACCGATATCCGATATTCCGATATTGTCCAACTCTTAATTACCGATACAGATATCAACCGATACAGATATATGCAGTCGTGGAATTAACACGTTATTATGCCTAATTTTGTTGTGATGCCCCGCTGGATGCATTAAACAATGTAACAAGGTTTTCCAAAATAAATCAACTCAAGTTATGGAAAAAAATGTCAACATGGCACTGCCATATTTTTTATTGAAGTCACAAAGTGCATTCTTTTTTTAACATGCCTCAAAACAATAACAGTGCAATACTTTTTCATAACATGGTCACTACTGCCTAGTTTCTCTTGTTATATTCTTATTTTACTGTTATATTTTTATTCTCATTGTTGCTTTTTATTTTTATTCTTATTGTAATATTTTTCTATTCTGTTCCCATTTAAACCCCCATTATTTACTTTTGACTTTTTAAATTCCATCTCAATTCTGTACACTGCTGCCGGAATTTTAGTTTTTTTGAGGGAACTCTCCTGAAGGAATCAATAAAGTACTATCTATCTTTCTATCAAACAGCGGCTTGGAATTTGGGACATGCTCTCCCTGAGAGAGACTATGAGGAGGTTGAGGTGGGCGGGGATAGGGGGGGTTATATTGTAGCGTTCCGGAAGAGTTAGTACTGCAAGGGATTTTGGGTATTTGTTCTGTTGTGTTTATGTTGTGTTCCGGTGCGGATGTTCTCCCGAAATGTGTTTGTCATTCTTGTTTGGTGTGGGTTCACAGTGTGGCGCATATTTGTAACAGTGTTAAAAGTTGTTCATACGTTCACCCTCAGTGTGACCTGTATGGCTGTTGACCAAGTGTGCCTTGCATTCACTTGTGTGTGTGAAAAGCCGTAGATATTATGTGACTGGGCCGGCACACAAGGAAGAGCCTTTAAGGTTCATTGGCGCTCTGTACTTCTCCCTACGTCCGTGTACACAGCGCCATTTTAAAACGTCATACATTTTACTTTTAGATACCGATACCGATAATTATGAAACGGATAATTTCCGATATTACATTTTAAAGCATTTATCGTCCGATAATATCGGACATCCCTAGTCATAATACTGTACAATATTTACCTTTGAGAATCGACTTCTACGGTATATCCTTTGCCATCAAACACACCATCAGCAGTTTCTCCATCATTTTCATGGATAAATGTCCGCTGTTTAGATATTATTTTAACATTCTTGGCTGGCGTTAGATTCATTCTGCTTCAGTATGGTACAGACATCAGTGATAGGCTCCAGTTGCTTTCCAAGTTGGTGACACGCTTTGTCATGTTTCTGATGTACCTGTTGCTCTGTCACCATGTCTAAATAACTCATGAGTGTTGTTGTTCAGTGGCTTTGTGATTTGTACGTAGGTACTTCTCAGCAAGTGAGCAGTAAACATGTCTTGATCATGGATGAGGTGGATGGCATGGCGGGCAATGAGGATCGTGGCGGCATCCAGGTCCATAGGCACACTTTGGCCATCTTTGCTCCTTTTTTTTTTTTTTTTTTTTTTTTGACACACCAGTCTGCACTTTTATCCTACAGGAAATGATCGGCCTCATCAAAAACTCCAAGATTCCGATCATCTGCATGTGCAACGATCGTAACCACCAAAAGATCCGATCGCTGGCCAATTACTGCTTTGATCTACGCTTCCAGAGACCGCGAGTGGAGCAGATCAAGGTGCACATTTCACCACATTGTCACTTACTTTGCCGATTCACATGACAAAAAAGGGTTTTAAAAGTAGAGTTCGGTATTATTTGTATATTGTCTGATACCGGTATTAAAAAAAATCAATCAATCAATCAATTTTTACAGAATATTGTGACATGCAAATTGAAACAGAATAATAATTTAAATACGGAATGTGCAAAAATAATTCTTAGTATTCACAGTAATTTAAGTGCATGCGTTCCGCACAATTTGAGCAGGAATTGATCATTGAAAAGGGTGGCGATGTTAAGACTACCGTTGCGTGTTTATAAAGGACCAATCAATCAGTTAGTCAAAGTTGACTTATATAGCCCTTAATCACAAATGTCTCAAAGGGCTGCACAAACCACAACGACATCCTCGGCTCTGGTCCCACATCAGGGCGAGAAAAAAACTCAACCCAATGGGAATAACGAGAAACCTTGGGATGGACGTTGTTGGGGCGACTCCACCCCAAACTCCACCCCCTGGGTGGCCGGTGCATTGAATGCCGAGTGGATACGGTTAATAATGTGAGAGTACAGTCCAGGGGCGTCACTAGCTTTTAAGGACAGGGGGGGCTTAGCCCCCAGGAGATGCACAGGATGCGAGCGAACGTTACGCACAAGCACAAAACTTCACAAACGGCAAACAAAGACTTAGAAATTGTTCATTGTTATTTTTTTTTTTTTTAAATGCACAGGACGAAATGAAATGGGACGATGGCCTTTAACCATTTTTTTTTCTTTTTCTTTTTATGTATTTATTCATTTTACATTTTATATTAAATGTCTTGGTTTTTCCTCCCTCTGAAAATCCTATGAAATGTTTAACAAGCCATCCTATAATAATACAACAGCTATTAATGTAACAACACAATAAAACAAATATATTTAATGATGTTTTTTTCATTATTTTAACAATAGGCTAATGTATATTACTTTATATAGATTCTACAAGAAACACAAAACTTAAAAACTAAATTATTTACAATTGCACACACAAGGTTTTGTGCAGCTTGACTCATTGTAAAGGAAGATAATGTGCTTCGTACACCTGCAGGACCGCAAGCAAGGTCGCAGAGAAAATGCGGACTGGAATTTGAGTGATGTGGGCATTTTCTATATGAACAAGTGGAATGGATTGGATACCGACGCACTAAAGGGGCTCTCTACCTTACGCTACGAAGTGAGGGGAAACTGAGTGAATAATAACAGGTTATATGATTATTTATTTAAACTCATATTCGGGCCACTTTATAATGACTTATGTCGGCATGTATTTGTAAAAAAAACAAAAAAAACACCAAATTATTTAGGGGGGGGCTTAAGAATATTTTAGGGGGACCTGAGCCCCCCTAAAATATGCCTAACAACGCCAATGGTACAGTCCATAGTGAGGCTAGCAGGGGGATCCTCTTGTAATATATCAAAATCGCACGGTAGTTATTATCACAGTATTCAGGCCACAACACGATAATAATGCAGAACCGTATTTTTCGGATTATAAGTCACTCCGGAGTATACGTCGCACCGTCCGAAAATGCATAATAAAGAAGGAAAAAAACATATATAAGTCGCACTGGAGTATAAGTCGCATTTTTGGGGGAAATTTATTTGATAAAAGCCAACACCAAGAATAGACATTTGAAAGGCAATTTAAAATAAATAAAGAATAGTGAACAACAGGCTGAATAAGTGTACGTTATATGAGGAATAAATAACCAACTGAGAATGTGCCTGGTATGTTAACATAACATATTATGGTAAAAGTCATTCAAATAACTATAACATATAGAACATGCTATACATTTACCAAACAATCTGTCACTCCTGATCGCTAAATCCCATGAAATCTTCTTCCTCGTTGTCGCTCCTGGTATGCGCCGCTCCCTTTCTTTCTGCTGCTCGATCGCCGTTTTCAGCTGCATATTTCACTACGTCCGGCTTGTAAGCTGCAGTATATGATTTCCTTTTCGTCGCCGTTTTTGTTCAGCCCTTCTCAGTTTTTATAAGTTACCGCCAATGTTGAAATAATCCATTTTAATAGCTACGGATGTAGCAGCAGTTAGCATCCCATGACCCACAATGCACTTCTGCCATGACCCGCCCCCGCCGAATTCTTATTGGTTGACGTGTGTGACGATTGCTGACGTGTGTGTGTGACGATTGCGGACATTTGCTTCGTCTCTTACGCAAATGAGCTAAATAATATTATTTGATATTTTACGATAATGTGTTAATAATTTCACACATAAATTGCTCTGGAGTATATGTCGCACCCCCGGCCAAACTATGAAAAAAAATGCGATTTATAATCCGAAAAATACGGTAATGCAATTTGTTAATCTTATAGCCACACCGGTTTGGCTATAAGAATACAAAATTGCATTATTTTTTGAAGACCTAATGAACCTCTTTAGATTACTAATGCAGTTTTGTCACACAAAAAAAAGATGACTTGAAAAAAATGCCTTAGTGGGGAAACTTAAGTGCGTCTATTGTTAATAATAAACACACTTACTGTAAATATACACAAACTTAATACTAGAATGTTCTAACCCTATTTATTACTACCACCAGGACGTATTTTTAAAGTGCAAAGAACAGTGAAAACAGTGTTTCAAGTAACAAGAAAATGTGAACAATTTTCGGTTTAGTGTCTTTAAAATGACATTGTAAACATACGGTCATGACAAAAACTTGATTGAAATTCCTTATGAAATGATGTTTGGCCTGGTTTACATCTTGGTTTTGCGTCACAAATCTTTTCTGGGTGGTTAATCAAGTGACTATCATGTTGCTTGTATTTTTGGATTTGTAGACGATCGTGGTCTGGGCACTGTATTTTGCATGTCTGTCATGTTTTCTCCTCTTTCTAAAATGCGTTCAAATGTCCGATTTTAACTTTAATCTGAGGAAGGTTACATTTGAAATAAAAATGTTTACATTTATTGATTTATTATTATATTTCTCTTCTGGTCCATATTTTACATAGGCCATAAAAAATACCAATAATTATTGATATCAACCAATATAAAAGACTTATATCATGATACAGTTAAATCGCCCAGCCCTGCTGCGCTATTTACAATACTGTTACATCCCTAGTGTGTAATCCTACATGCAAGAGTTGTGTATTATTGAGCAAAATGATGTTACCTACAAGAAGTTACTTGAATCAATTGAAAATCAACAGTATCAACAATAAATGTATTCTTAAAAAAACGTATTTGTAAATGAATTCCCGAAAATCTGAATAAATAAAAATTACAATTTAAATGTAATTTTTTTCTTTTAGCACCCATAGATTCTAATATACAGTACAGGCCAAAAGTTTGGACACACCTTCTCACTCACAACACAACTGATGGTCCCAACCCCATTGATAAAGCAAGAAATGTCACGAATCAACCCTGATAAGGCACACCTGTCAAGTGAAAACCATTTCATGTGACTACCTCTTGAAGCTCATCGAGAGAATGCAAAGAGTGTGCAAAGCAGTAATCAGAGCTAAGGGTGGCTATTTTGAAGAAACTCGAATATAAAACATGTTTTCAGTTATTTCACCTTTTTTGTTAAGTACATAACTCCACATGTGTTCATTCATAGTTTTGATGCCTTCAGTGACAATCTACAATGTAAATAGTCATAAAAAGTAAAGAAACCGCATTGAATGAGGTGTGTCCAAACTTTTGGCCTGTACTGTGTATATATATTATACTGTATATATAAATAAGTGTGTGTGTGTGTGTGTGTGTGTGTGTGTGTGTGTGTGTGTGTGTGTGTGTGTGTGTGTGTGTGTGTGTGTGTGTGTGTGTATAAATGTGTATGTATGTATATATATATATATATATACAATCATACATACACATGTACATACATATATATATATATATATATATATATATATACTGTATATTAGGGATGTCCCGATCCGATATTTGGATCGAATCGGCCGCCGATATTTGCCAAAAAATGCGTATCGGCAAGGCATGGGAAAATGCTGATCCAGATCCAGTTTAAAAAAAAAACTCCGGTCCGTGTTTTCCAACGCACCGATTTAAATAATACATTTCACTTTTCTGCTGCTCTTAATTTCCGTTCCGCATTTTCCAGCACACCTTCAACACATCCACAGGTGTGTGGATTCTCACGCAGTTGCTTTTACCTGCTGGCATTACCTTCTCACTCTTTCTGGTGTCTCCCTCTCACAGACAGCAAGCGCACCTTCTTACACACGTCACATACTGTCACGACACGTCACATACTGTCACGTCATACGTCACATATGTATACGCCCTCCCCGAGCAGAGAGGTAGCAGCATGGCTAACGTTAGCTGTGATGCTAGCGCAGCCGTGTGACCAACGCTCCCTCTAAGGTGCGCGCCTGCTCAAGCGTCCTCTGCGCATAGCAATTATATGCCACGCACAAAATCAAATAAAAAAAATAAGCGCATAACAATTTTCGACACACGGACACGACACAGAAAACAGTTTTCGTCATCATTGTTCAAATATTGTGACGTCTGTCGAGACGCTTATCTCCATTCGGTGCCACACGTCCACACCATCAAAATGCCGAGGCAAACATTTCCACATCAACACCGTATGAAAAAAATAGTGATTTTCTTAGTTGTGATTTCCTTCTCTGCATGAAAGTTTAAAAGTAGCATATATTAATGCAGTATGAAGAAGAATGTTTTAATGTAGACATGCAAACCTTGAAAGAAAATTTTGAAAATCAAGACTACATTTCCTGCAAATGGGTGCATTTCTACCCTATATTTTAACTTTAGATTTATTCTCATATCAAACTCTTTTGGCTGTCTTTTTGACACTTACATCCGGCGCCCCCCTCCACACCCTGGATTATAAATAATGTAAATAATTCAATGTGATTATCTTGTGTGATGACTGTATTATGATGATAGTATATATCTGATAGTATATATCTGTATCATGAATCAATTTAAACAAGTTGAAAAACTTATTCGGGTGTTACCATTTAGTGGTCAATTGTACGGAATATGTACTGTACTGTGCAATCTACTAATAAAAGTCTCAATCAATCAATCAAAACACATAAAATCATCATACTGCAGTGATTATATGCATCAAGTGTTCATTCAAGGCTAAGGCAAAATATCGAGATATATATTGTGTATCGCAATATGGCCTTAAAATATGGCAATATTAAAAAAAGGCCATATCGCCCAGCCCTAGTTCAATGATGCCATTTCTGTTTGTCATGTATAATTTTGTCTATTTTGTGTTTATCCTTGAATAAACAGGTCAGTTTCTTGTTACCAACCATTGTGTATTATTCAAACTCCCCTAATTCAGCTGGCTAGTTGTTATCAAGAGTACTAAAACCCATTTCAACATGATTCTGACAACTAAGTAGGCTAAATAACTTTAAACTTTAATACATGCTCGGATAGGCCAGTATCGGTATCGGTCAGTATCGGTATCGGATCGGAAGTGCAAAAACAATATCGGTATCGGATCGGAAGTGCAAAAACCTGGATTGGGACATCCCTAATGTATATATACACACACATATATATATATATATATATATATATATATATACGGTATGTGTGTGTGTATATATATGTGTGTATATATATGTGTATGTATATATATGTGTATGTATGATTGTATGTGTGTATGTATATATATATATATGTATGTATGTATATGTGTGCGTTGGAGAGAGGTCTTGTTTTCAAGAACCACTAATGTCCATAAAACTGCTAATGAGGGAATTAAATCAAAATGCTTAAACGAGGAAAGGGGAATTTATATAAATGTGCTTTTTACAATTATTACTGTAATCAAATGTGCAGACTGCAGTCTTTCCATTTGCTGACGTCTGCGTTCCACTGAGTGTCTTTTTAGTACATTTTGTGTTTGTGACTATTTGTAACCATTCAAACCTTCTACTTTTTCCCCATCTTTTTATCAACAGGGCGCTATGATGTCCCTCGCTTTCAAGGAGGGAGTCAAGATTTTACCTCCGGCACTTAATGAAATTATCCTGGCGTCCAATCAGGACATTAGACAGGTGTGAAATCAAGTGACCGCTTTCAAAATGTGCTCTGTAGCATGTTGGGCAGCTAAAAGTGTGCTTCTCTTCAGGTGATCCACAACCTGAGCATGTGGTCGGCCAAAGACAAGGTGATGACGTACGACCAGTGCAAGTCCGACGCCGCCGCCGCCCGCAAGGACATGAAGATGGGGCCCTTTGACGTCTGCCGGAAGGTGTTCGCCGCCGGCGAGGAGACGGCCCGCATGAGCCTGATCGACAAGTCCGATCTCTTCTTCCACGACTACTCGCTAGCGCCCCTCTTCGTACAGGAGAACTACCTGAATGTCCGACCCGCCGCCGCCGGGTGAGGGAGGCTCCGTCCTGCTGCTTCCTTTTTTACGCTCAATCAGCAGAATAAAGTTTTGCTCACACTGTGCCTCGTTTTAGCGGTGACGCAAAGTCCCACCTTGTGTTGCTCAGCAAGACGGCCGACTCCATCAGTGATGGAGACCTGGTGGACAAACGCATCCGCTCTGGGCAGAACTGGTCTCTGCTCCCCACCCAGGTAACAAAACGCCAACCCCGCATATCAATAATGCAACACAAACTAACGTCTCATGTCGTACTCTACTTCTTTTTACGCTTGTACGACAATTTCACCCCATTTCATTGTTTCCCTATGAGAAAAACTCTTATTGTGTGTGTTTGTAGGCTATCTATGCTAGTGTGATCCCTGGTGAGCTCATGAGAGGCTACATGAATCATTTCCCGACTTTCCCCAGCTGGCTCGGCAAAAACTCTTCAGCAGGCAAACATTCCCGCATCATCCAGGAGCTGGCCTCGCACATGGCTTTGAAGTGAGCACTTTTTTCCTCTTACTGTCCACAAAACATGCACGGTTGTTTCATTGGAACCTAAATCTGGACACTTAATCTATTTTTAATTATGACATCGGTTATGGCTTCTCAAAATTATGAAAATATAATAATTGGAAAAAAAACGATTGATGGGCATGCAAATTCTGGAGCTTGTGACGGTGAAACAGATGAGGAGCGAATGAGTGAAAAAAGCAAGTCTACTAGAAGTTTGGGATGTCATCATGGTTACTACTTTGTATTTGATACAGAGCTACTAAGCATAATCAATAATCACTAAACTCAATATAAAAGTAAGGCATGATTTACACGTTCACGTAACCGCGGACAGAGTCACAAAATTGGCCAATTATACGGAATCCACTGATAAAGGCAAAAAAAAAATCTGGGAAATTGACATACCGTATTTTCCGCACCATAAGGCGCACCTAAAAACCACACATTTTCTCAAAAGCTGACAGTGCGCCTTATAACCCGGTGCGCTTTATTACGATTCATTTTCATAAAGTTTCGATCTCGCAACTTCGGTAAACAGCCGCCATCTTTTTTCCCGGTAGAACAGGAAGCGCTTCTTCTTCTACGCAAGCAACCGCCAAGGTAAGCACCCGCCCCCATAGAACAGGAAGCGCTTCTTCTTCTACTGTAAGCAACCACCCGCCCCCGGAAGAAGAAGAAAAAACGCGCGGATATCACCGTACGTTTCATTTCCTGTTTACATCTGTAAAGACCACAAAATGGCTCCTACTAAGCGACAAGGATCCGGTTCATAAAAAGACGCAATCTCTCCATCCGCACACGGATTACTACCGTATTTCACAGCAACTGATATTCCTGTGAGCCGCACTGTGGAACGGGAGCACGTACGGTGAATATTCGCACCACAGGGAATGAGAAGTCATCCTTCACTGTGGTTCTAGCTTGCCATGCTAACTTCCACCCATGGTGATATTCAAAAGGAAGACCTTGCCAAAAGAGACCTTTCCAGCCGGCGTCATCATAAAAGCTAACTCGAAGGGATGGATGGATGAAGAAAAGATGAGCGAGTGGTTAAGGGAAGTTTACGCGAAGAGGCCGGGTGGCTTTTTTCACACAGCTCCGAAGGCGAACACACCTTCACTAAGACGGGCAGACAGCGCCGGACGACATACGCCAACATCTGCCAGTGGATCGTAAATGCCTGGGCAGATATTTCGGTCACAACTGTGGTCCGAGCTTTCCGGAAGGCAGGATTCACAGAACTACTGGACAACAACAGCGACACTGACTCCGATGACTTCGACGAGACGGAACCGGCCATTTTGGATCCCACGCTTGCACAACTTTTCAATTCGGACACCGAAGACGAAGAATTCGAAGGATTTACGAATGAAGAATAACTTCAGAAGGTGAGCGCTATGTTTATTTTGTGTGTTGTGACATTAACGTTCGAGCAACATTATGTTGCTATTGCTCTACACCATTTTGAATTTTACTATGTTTGTGATTGCACATTTGCGTACATTTTGGGACAGAGTTGTTAGAACGCTGGTTTTCAATATATTATTAAAGTTTGACTGAACTATCTGACTGTTTTTTTGACATTCCCTTTAGCGCAGCGTAGGCGCGGCTTATAATCCGGGGCGGCTTATTGGTGGACAAAGTTATGAAATATGTAATTCATTGAAGGTGCGGCTAATAATCCGGTGCGCCTTATAGTGCGGAAAATACGGTAATCAGAATCGTTTTATTGCCATTGTTTGAGAACGGGTTCACAAACTAGGAATAAATGCAAGTGTCAGGTTCAAACACTGATGATATCTATTAAACAGACAAAGAAGCAAATAATTAAACAGACAGAATTCAATTTAGCTCAATTGAGGAGAAAAGTCTGGGCTGTACTCTTTGTACAGTCTCCCACCACGCTCTGACGAAAGATTGTACGCCTCCTCTTTTATTTGGACTTTCCCTGATTACCTGGCAACAGCTGTTTCTAAAGGAAGGGGGGTCGTAAACAGCCGTTGCCTTTGGTTACGGAACAGTCCAAAGAAAAGATGCCTGGAGGGGGGTCAGGTCCTGCTTCCTCTCCGCTTTGTAGATCTCGGGTCAAGACAAAATCTTCCTGTGGATTACAATACATCAAAGAAACCGACACCTTTATGTCGCTTCCCATCCTACACAGTGGAGTTTTACAAGCCTTTTGACTGGTAAGATCAATGACAGCTTTTGTCTGCTTGCCGGGAACTCATTGAAACACAAAGTTTTGTGATAATTTAGATACAATTATTCTGACAGCAAGTGAAATGTTGTCATTGTGAGGAGAATAAACTTTTGTTTGGGGAAAATAATGTGTCCAATACTGCTCATACATCCCCGACACACTCAACCGTGGCCGCGCCGCCCCGCCCTGATAAACAATGTGAATTTGGAGGCGGTCGCTTGAAACAAAAGATTTCCACAATTCACACCCGATTCGAACCATTCTACTTTCAATACCGTCCACACATCCTGGAATATCAAACTACCATTTTCCAAGTTCAAAAATGTCCAGGAATTCCCAGAATGCCTGATTTTCCAAAGCCCTATTTTCACCTCTAGCTGGAAAGTTTTCAAAGTCCACATTTTTCAACCAATTCCAACCATTGCGCCATCAAAACATTCCTCTTAGTTGGGACAACAAAAATTGTTTTTTTTCCCCCCGTACAAATTCCCAGTTTTCCCGTAATTCCAGGAATTCCGAAATACCAATTCTCAATTCAAACTGTTACTACGTCAACATGTCTCAACCGATTTGAAAAATTCCAACACTAACCCATTCATATCATCTAGGACAGTGGTCACCAAACTTTGCCACGGGATTTGAGGCTGTAGAGAGAGAGGCGAGGCGTGTTTAGGGGTTAAAATGCGTGCCTGTTGGCGAATCTGCTGTATGGAAGTGTTTCCCTGGGCGTGTCACAGATTTCATTTGAATAAATGATTGTTTTTTCTAATATTCTCGCGATCGACTGATACAGAGTCCCAAAGATCTACTAGTCGATTGTGATCGACGGGTTGGCGACCCCTGATCTAGGACAATTGTGCTAGTGTCGATATTTTTTTAAATTCCCAGTTTTCCCGGAATTTCCAATACAAATGAATGAATGAATAATTATTCCGCATCATTTTTACCCGATTCGGACCTTTCAACCATCCACACACACAGTACTCTTCCATTATATCAAAGGCAAAACATGTTTTCCATTTCCCCAAATTCCTGTTTTTTCCCGGAATTTCCAGGTACTTCTCTTCATTGAAAATGAATGTACAACATACAAACCTCTTCATATCCCACATTTCTCAACCGAATCGAACCGTTCCAACATCCACACACTTCCACTCGCCCTGGAGATTTAAGCATTTCACTTCCACTCGCGCACATCGGTCATTCGCACGTAATTCCTACCGGAATTGCAAATTCTAGTATATCATGTTTGTGTGAGGCTGCAATATACAGTCGTGGTCAAAAGTTTACATACACTTGTAAAGAACATCATGTCATGGCTGTCTTGAGTTTCCAATCATTTCTACAACTCTTATTTTTTTGTGATAGAGTGATTGGAGCACATACTTGTTGGTCACAAAAAACATTCATGAAGTTTGGTTCTTTTATGAATTTATTATGGCTCTACTGAAAATGTGAGCAAATGTGCTGGGTCAAAAGTATACATACAGCAATGTTAATATTTGCTTACATGTCCCTTGGCAAGTTTCACTGCAATAAGGCGCTTTTGGTAGCCATCCACAAGCTTCTGCTTGAATTTTTGACCATCCTTCTTGAAAGAATTGGTGCAGTTCAGCTAAATTTGTTGTTTTTCTGACATGGACTTGTTTCTTCAGCAATGTCCACATGTTTAAGTCAGGACTTTGGGAAGGCCATTCCAAAACTTTAATTCTAGCCTGATTTAGCCATTCCATTACCACTTTTGACGTATGTTTGGGGTCATTGTCCTGTTGGAACACCCAACTGCGCCCAAGACCCAACCTCCGGGCTGATGATTTTAGGTTGTCCTGCAGAATTTGGAGGTAATCCTTCTTTTTCATTGTCCCATTTACTCTCCGTAAAGCACCGGTTCCATTGGCAACAAAACAGGCCAAGAGTATTATACTACTTTTCTACCATGCTTGATGGTAGGAATGGTGTTCCTGTGTGACAATCATTGGTACTTTAACTTAACTTATTAAAAGCCTCACCTTTTCTCCTCCAAACATATTGCTGGGTATTGTGGCCAAACAGCAACATTTTTGTTTCATCTGAAAAGGTGAGGCCTTTAATCCCAGGATCACCACACCTACCATCAAGCATGGTGGTGGTAGTATTATGCTCTGGGCCTGTTTTGCTGCCAATGGAACTGGTGCTTTACAGAGAGTAAATGGGACAATGAAAAAGGAGGATTACCTCCAAATTCTTCAGGACAACCTAAAATCATCAGCCCGGAGGTTGGGTCTTGGGCGCAGTTGGGTCTTCCAACAGGACAATGACCCCAAACACACGTCAAAAGTGGTAAAGGAATGGCTAAATCAGGCTAGAATTAAGTTTTTTTCTTCTAGCCGATAGATAAATCCGTACTTGTTAAAAACAATACAAATGACACATAATACTTTTATTTAAATGCAGTTTGAGCACACCTATTTTGTTGCCGGCTTTGGGGTAGCTTTTTTTTCTTCCTCTTTGCGGAATGTTTGCTGCAAATAACACCTATGGACACCATGTTTGTTTACAATGAGCTCGTACAGCTTACCCGCCACTAGCGGTACAGAAAATAAATAGGGGTGTGTTGTGGTGCGGTGCAGGACGCTGAGCAGCAGGCAGGCAGTCAACCTGGACTACCTTTACTACCTGCGCCAGAACCTGCTCAGCCCACTCCAGAAGCTGGCAGCAGAGGGCGCCAGGGAGGTGGTGCGGCTGCTGGACGATTACCAGCTCATCAAGGAGGATGTGGACAGCATGATGGAGATCAGCGTGTGGGGGGGGCAGCCTGACCCTTACTCCAAACTGGACTCCAAGGTTAGTTGTGGGGGTCATCCTTCCTTCAGAGAGATCGTGATCGTTGTGCCCCGCCTCCTTCCAGGTGAAGGCAGCCTTTACTCGGGCTTACAACAAAGAGGTGCACCTGACGCCATACTCCTTGCAAGTGGTGAAGAAAGGCCGGCGCGGCGGAGGCGTGGAGGAGTTTGACGTAGAGGACGCTGAAAAGGACACACCTGTGTCTGAAGACGAGGGGGGCGGCCTCAATGCGGACGCAATGATCAAAGTAAGTTTTCAAAGGCTGAATTATTGATCATACAGAGCAAGGGCCGCATAATGAAAAGTAAAAACAAAAAAACAGTACAAATGTTTGAAAAATGGAGCAAAAATATGTAATATGAGAAAATAACTGAAATGTTATTACAAAAAGTCTAAGTATATGGGATCCCTTTTGATTTTTGTTTTTTTTTTAAATACTAAAAACAGACGTATTGTTGGAAAAAAACAACAATAAAAATATTAGAAAAATTGAGCAAAAATATGTAATATGAGAAAGTAACTGAAATTTTATTACAAAAAGTCTTAAGTATATGGGGGCCATTTTTATCTTTTTAAATGCTAAAAACAGACATATTGTTGGAAAAAACAACAATAAAAATGTTTAAGAAAAAAAAGAGCAAAAATGTATCATAATGAGAAAGAAGCTGAAATTTTAGTACAAAAAATCCAAGTATATGGGGGTCTTTTTGATTTTTTTAAATGCTAAAAACAGACGTATTGTTGGAAAAAGCAATACAAATGTAATTAAAAAAAGAGCAAAAATGTATCATATAATGAGAAAGAAGCTGAACTTTTAGTATTAAAAGTCCAAGTATATGGGGTCCATTTTGATTTTTTTAAATGCTAAAAACTGATTTATTGTTGGAAAAAACAATAAATGTTTGAAAAAAGAGCAAAAATGTATCATGAGAAAGAAGCTGAAATTGTTGTACAAAAAGTCTGATTATATGAATCAGAATCAGAAATTAAAAAAAATAAATTTTAGCACAATCCCAATCAAGATCAGACAAACATTACATGGAAACAGAACAGGATCGCTGACGGATCTGCCAACTAGTCACGGATTGACCTAATTAGGAACTGGTACTAAAAAATACTGGTACTTGGTATACATCCATACTGACACCAAGTATTGATGCATATCTGTCTGTAGCATTTTGTTTTTACAAAATACCAAAATGTCCTAAAAAATGTGTTTTTAATTTCAGATGTTCTTTCTCATATAACAACTTTTTGCTGTTATTTTTTAAAATGTTTACAGTGTTATGTTTTTCCGACATGTTACGGGCTACAAGTGGCCCCTGGGCCGCACTTTGAACACCCCTGGCACAGAGCGTGAAATGATCGCACAAATACTACTATATTTATTGTACAGCACGTCCGGCAATACTGCCAAATTTTTGGATCGATTCGATATCAAGCCAGTATTGATCAGCGATTACGTAAATGATTTGTGCCTTTTAATTTGCGGCCTAATAATATGCCGGACGAAGTGAAACATTTTTGAAAGTCTACTTCCTGCTTTTAATTGTGTTTTTCCCCACACAGCAGAAGAAGACCAAAAGCACCAAGGAGGCAAAGGCGGGAGAGAGAGAGCATTCTGGCAAGGGGAGCGGGAGGGGCAAGGGAAAAAAATAAGATAATTGATTCTTCTTTATCCCGACTTTTTTTAAAGAATCCCTAATCATGTCAATACACCTCATCAGGAAAGTGAAATATCCAACACTCACCTTGTAAATGGAAATATTGTAAAATAGAGATATGCCACACGTGTGTGTGTTTGTGGTTTATTTAGCGCGGACTTAATGATACACATGATGTACCAAGTATTCTTTAAACAATATTTTGTGGCGGTATCGACCTGAGCTGTATCGCAGCGATATCCGTTATGAAACCAATAAGTTGGTTTCATAACATTCAGACTCAAAGTCCGAATCTGCAGCCATGAAGGACAAAGACGCGTCTTGTTGACAAGTTTGATGTATTCACAAATGTCTGAATTTCAATTCTTTCTGCAATCAACGGCACTTCTGCAGTTAAGTATGCTTCATGACACAGGCGGAGGGGAGGAAGTTGTTGCATGCCTTCTCTTCCCAGCAATTTCCATCTGCAAACACACAAAAATAATCAAAGGTTTTTGTAGATTAATATTAATGCAAGGTGTTAAAGGTCTGATATTGTACTACAGTATTTTCCGGACTATAAGGCACTTTTAAAATCCTTTTTTTTTCTTCTCAAAACTCGACAGAGCGCCTTATAACCCGGTGCGCCTAATGTGAAGAGTATATTTGGTTGAGCTTACCCACCTCAAAGCTATTTTATTTGGTACATGGTGTAATGATAAGTGTGACCAGTAGATGGCAGTCAAACATAAGAGATACGTGTAGGTTGCACCGTTTGATGTGCTTTAACATAGGAGTATTATTATGGTGTGTGTGTATAAGGTAAAACTTATTATCTGGTATTTTGTTTCGCAATATTATGCAAAAGCAACTATTCTCACCTTCTGGTACCTGCTGATGTATATTTGGGATCTGCATGAATCCTGAAAAATTGCACGCGTCCACCTTTGTAGTCCGTGTCGACACCGTAGTCGATAAGCTTCTTCTTTTTCTCTATCTTCTCGTTATGGGACATTCATCCTGTTGCCATTTCTAATATAAAGTAGTGTAAAGTTCTTACTTATATCTGTCAGTAAACTCGGCATGAAAGCGCTAAAACATACCGGTGTAGTGAGTTTATGTTATTCACCCAAGGAACTTTAGTTATTAGAGAGTTCCGGTCGGACGTTTTTTCACGGGACACATTGCCGGCGTTGTTTCCGGATGAGGAGATGCTGCTCCGTTATTGATTTTAGTAAAGTCTGAATGTCATTAAAACAGTTAGCGCCATCTTTTGACACTTCTTCCACACCCGTCCTTGCACGCTACACCGCTACAACAAAGATGACGGGGAGAAGACGCTGTCGAAGGTGAGCCACGTAAATAAAACCGCCCACAAAACGGCGCATCCGGAAGCGGCTTGAAGATGATCTGTAAAACATAATCTTTCAACATTTTGACCAAAGAACCACCATCACGTTATGTAGACCACAAGGAAGTCTTTTACATTTAGAAAATAATAATAAAATGACTCCTTTAATGCGCCATATTATCTGGTGCGCCTTGTATATGAAAAAAGGTATTAAAAA
Organism: Nerophis lumbriciformis; assembly: GCF_033978685.3. Taxonomy (NCBI): domain Eukaryota; kingdom Metazoa; phylum Chordata; class Actinopteri; order Syngnathiformes; family Syngnathidae; genus Nerophis; species Nerophis lumbriciformis. The sequence goes on from NC_084563.2 coordinate 45,948,354, forward strand.
AAAAATAGACCATTCATCGGCAGTGCGCCTTATAATGGTCCGGAAAATACGGTATTTTAGTGAGGTTTTATATTACAAGTGTGGCCCAATCTAGCTCTAATGCTGCGTTTTTAAACAGTTTAAAGGTTATGTTAGAAAGAGGCCACCCGCCATTTTGTGTCTGTGGCTTTAATGCTAACAAGTTGTTTGTGCACGATTGTGTCCTTTACCCACTTTTTACATTTACACTGTCCGTCAAGGGTGATGGACATCCACTTTAATGATACCAAGTACAATAGCGTATCTAGTCCATACCACTATGATTGCATCGATATTTTTTATCGTCACAAAATCTTTTTTCCTTTTTAAAAAATTCATATTATGTTTATAAAGTCAGGAAATATGTCCCTGGACACATGAGGACTTTGAATAAGACCAATGTATGAACCCATTGGCGTTGTTAGGCCTAAAATATTCTTAAGCCCCCCTAAATAATTTGGTGTTATATTTTTTCTATTTTTTTCTTTTCTTTTTTTTACAAATACATGCCGACGTATTCATTATAAAGTGGCCCGAATATGAGTTTAAATAAATAATCATATAACCTGTCCTTATTCACTCAGTTTCCCCTCACTTCATAGCATAAGGTAGAGAGCCCCTTTAGTGCGTCGGTATCCAATCCATTCCACTTGTTCATATAGAAAATGCCCACATCACTCAAAATCCAGTCCACATTTTCTCTGCGACCTTGCTTGCGGTCCTGCAGGTGTGCAGGCTAGCTTTGAAGCACACAGCCTGCAGAACAAGAACGTGAACGGATGCAAAATGGACATAAGAAACTTTTTCAAGAAAGTAAGTATTCATCACTGCTTGTAGTAAAATGTATTAGCGCCACTTTACACCAGGTCTGTGTTTGACAAAAAAAAACCTGTCGAGCATAGACAACCTCTGTGCACGACATACCCTTGTTGTTTTGCAGGCAAAAGTTACATTCCCCGCTCTATAACAATGCTGCTACTTAGTTAGCCAGTTAGCCTGAAATGCATCATGAAGGTCCTGGTTATTTATAAAGTTAAATGTGCACTCTTTTTTACCATTTGCTATCTTTGGGGTGACTTCCTTCTGGAGCATCAGCTGTGTTTCTCACTTTACACATGGAGGAGAACAGGAGCTGAGCTCATTCACGTATGACTATGATCAGTAGATAATAATAATAATCACTCCACAACCCCTATTGACCTGTAGGAGTCAGGGCAGAGGAGCACAGAAAGTGAGAAGGGAGAGGCCTCTACTGGAAAGGTGAGTAGGAGAATAATGATACATATAAATAAATATTAAAAAAAAAAAAATTTAAATGGCTTATCGATAAGCCATTAGTTTTATTTATTTCTGGGTGGATCATGTTGACTATTGGTCCTCCTAATTGTCAATCATTCTGGTGATGTTACGTAAGGACATATATATATATATATACTGTATGTATATATATATATATATACATACATTAGAGATGCGCGGTTTGCGGACACAACCGCGGATTATCCGCGGATCGGGCGGTTGAAATTAAAAAAAAAATTAGATTTTATCCGCGGGTCGGGTCGGGCGGTTGAAATAAAAACAAATTAGATTTTAAATAGATTCAGGCGGGTGGCAGTTAAACCAATTCGGAAATATATATACATAGTTAAATGTTGTTACCCATATACGAAAAACGAGCAGGCACCTGCTGCATATGCCACAACAGAAGAAGAAAAAAAAAAGAGATGGACACTTTTACGGAGCGGAGAAGGAACGCCTCGCCAGGGTCCGGGACCGAGGTCCCTTCCCCCGAGAGGGCCCCACCGGGAGCCGTAGCTGAGGCGATCTGCGAGAAGGGCCTGACGCACGTCCAGGGTCACCACCGCGCCCACCACACCGACACCCCGCCTCGTCCGCCTTCGCCGCGGCCGGCGTCACGCGCAGCAGGTAAGCAAATGGATGGCGCTGGAGCGTCGGGCCCATACCCGGCCGTCGCCGGCAGCGAGATGCGCTTGGAGGTGCGCTCAGCGCGGCTCCCATATGATTGCGCACTGGTGTGCGTCTGGGCCGTGACAGCGTGGCACGCGAATGTCTGTGCTGCATTGGATCAGTCTCCTTTCTTTAACAGGCAAAAGCTTTATAACCTCACTAATGCCTTGCATCGTCCATATTAGATATATAACAGCGGGCGGGTGCGGTTCTGATTAAATGTTAGATCGGGTGGATGGCGGATGGTTGACGACTTTCTGATGCGGTTGCGGATGAAATAATTGCCTATCCGCGCATCTCTAATATACATATATATATATATATACATATATATATATATATATGTATGTATATATACATGTGTATATATATATATATATGTATGTATATATATGTATATGTGTATGTATATATATATGTGTATGTATATATACATATATATATGTGTTTGTATATATACATATATATATGTGTTTGTATATATACATATATATATGTATGTATATATACATATATATATGTATGTATATATATATATATGTATGTATATATATGTATGTATATATATATATGTATGTATGTGTATATGTATGTATATATACATATATATATATGTATGTATGTATATATATATATGTATGTATATATATATGTATGTATATATATATATGTATGTATGTATATATGTATATATATATATATGTATGTATATATATATATGTATGTATGTATACATATATATGTATATATATGTATGTATGTATAAATACATATATAAAAAATCACAAGACTACTTCATCTCTACAGGCCTGTTTCATGAGGGGGTTCCCTCAATCATCAGGAGATTTTAATGGGAGCATTCACATACCATGGTTTATATAGGGCACAGAGTGGGTGGGTACAGGCTGGCGTAGGGGCGTGGTGATTGGCTCATGTGTTACCTAGGAGGTGTTTCCGTCTGTGGCGGCATGCTGATACAATTTCGCTGCGCTTGTTGAGGGATGACAGGTCTGGACGGTAAATAATAAACAGTTTCCCTTTCAAGCATAGGTTGCATCTTTTACTACCACTATTGTAAGGTGTGCTGGATGCAAGAATTTGCCATGTTACTGAATATTCAACATTATTGTCTTTGAGGTCCCAAATGTGTTTGCTGAGTTCTGTGGTATTCCGCAGGTTTTGGTTCCTGAAAGAAGCCTTGTGATTGTTCCATCTGGTTTTAAACTCCCCCTCGGTTAATCCTACATATGTGTCGGATGTGTTAATGTCCTTGCATGTTACCTTAGTTTGGTAAACAACTGATGTTTGTAAGCTCCCCCCGTTGAGAGGGCAATCAGGTTTCTTGCGGCAGTTGCAGTCTTTGTTGGTTTTGGGGTCGCTCTGTCCGGGGGCCGACGGCTCATTTGCAATTGTTTTGTTGTGGTTTGAGATAATTTGTCGTATATTGTTCATACAGCTGTAGCTCAATTTAATGTTGTTCTTGTTGAATACTTTTCTTAGGGTGTTGCCTTTGGGAAAGTGTTTGTCAATCAGAGTGAGGAATTTGTGGCCAATGTTAGTTGAGACGTTTTTGCTGTATGGGGGCTTGTACCAGATGATGTTTCGTTTTCTGTTCTTTTTTGGTTGGTTTCCTGGCGTGGGTTCATAGGTGAGGGTGAAATTGTATCCGCTTTCATCAAGGGCTTTTTGGTACGGGGGGGTTGCTTGGTCAAATTCAGCTTTGCTAGATGACAGCATCGATAGCCTTTTATTAATTCCGGTAGGTATTCTTTTCGTGGTGGTGGGTGGGTGGTTGCTGTCATGGTGCACGTATTGGAGTGTTGTGTTGGATTTCGTGAATGGTTGGTAGCTGTTATTTCTCAGGTTGAAAGTGACGTCGAGAAAGTTGACGGTTTGCTTGTTGGCTTCAATCGTGATCCGTAGGCCGTTCTCTTTGAAAATTTGGCATATGCGCTTCTTGGTATTCTCGCTGCTCCTTGGCGAGGTGCGACACACTGCCAGTCCGTCATCACGGTAAATACCAAGGTTCAGGTTGAGGCTAGCGAGCTGGGAGAGGAGGAAACTCCCAACGAGTTCACACGTTTCTGCTCCAGCGGCATCCAGCACACCTTACAATAGTGGTAGTAAAAGATGCAACCTATGCTTGAAAGAGAAACTGTTTATTATATACCGTCCAGACCTGTCATCCCTCAAGCGCAGCGAAATTGTATCAGCATGCCGCCACAGACGGAAACACCTCCTAGGTAACACATGAGCCAATCACCACGCCCCTACGCCAGCCTGTACCCACCCACTCTGTGCCCTATATAAACCATGGTATGTGAATGCTCCCATTAAAATCTCCTGATGATTGAGGGAACCCCCTCATGAAACAGGCCTGTAGAGATGAAGTAGTCTTGTGATTTTTTTTCCCACACATACATATATTGCGCTCTACTACGGTATCGAGCACTATTTTTTGGATAACCTTATTAAGACATATACTCCGCTCCAAATTGACATTTGTTGAGCACTGTACGACGATCAGAAATGGAAAAATTCAACATCGACTACTCCACGAAGAACATTCCCATGCCCGCGCAGAATGACTACAGGCTAAGGCTCATAGAAAAGACGGAACACTTCTTAAGAAGGATGCGGTGGAAAGCACATTTTTTCCTCCACCCTGAAACAAAAGGAACGCAAAAGAAAACTTACGGATTCAAATCTACCAAGAACCCACCCACAGTTGAGGAACTAAAGGATTTTGAGAACGACACGCTCAAAATGATACAATCAGTCAAATTCAAGCCAGTCCGCAACCCACTCCTCACCAAGCTGAAAAATGACAAGGAGCGCATCAAGAAAGTAAACAACCTCATCATAGCTGCCGATAAAACCACAAACTTCTACAGAATGGACATACCAGAACATAACACCTTACTGGACAGAAGCATCACCAAATCATACAAAAAAGCACAACCCAACACCTTACAGAACATCCACCTGGAAAATAAAAGGATCGCGGCTGAACTGGACATTGAGGACAGGGTGGACGCCACAGCCAACAAGGAAGCCTTCATCACATTGAAGGACCACAAACCCAACTTCGCAAATAACCCAACATGCCGACTAATAAACCCAACTAAATCTGAAATAGGAAAAATCAGCAAAATAATCCTGGACAGAGTCAACACAAAAATCAAGGACAAAACACCACTCAACCAATGGAGAAATACAGCAGCAGTAATCAAATGGTTCAACAACATCCAAGACAAACAACAGCACAACTTTATCTCCTTCGATATCGAAGAATTTTACCCTTCCATCACGCAATACCTACTGACTCAAGCACTAGACTTCGCCTCAGACTACGACTCAATCACAGGCAACGAAAGAAACATCATCATCCACGCAAAAAACTCCATTCTCATCCACAACAGTACACCATGGCAAAAAAAGAACAATGCAACATTTGACGTCACTATGGGAAGTTTTGACGGAGCAGAAACGTGTGAACTCGTTGGGAGTTTCCTCCTCTCCCAGCTCGCTAGCCTCAACCTGAACCTTGGTATTTACCATGATGACGGACTGGCAGTGTGTCGCGCCTCGCCAAGGAGCAGCGAGAATACCAAGAAGCGCATATGCCAAATTTTCAAAGAGAACGGCCTACGGATCACGATTGAAGCCAACAAGCAAACCGTCAACTTTCTCGACGTCACTTTCAACCTGAGAAATAACAGCTACCAACCATTCACGAAATCCAACACAACACTCCAATACGTGCACCATGACAGCAACCACCCACCCACCACCACGAAAAGAATACCTACCGGAATTAATAAAAGGCTATCGATGCTGTCATCTAGCAAAGCTGAATTTGACCAAGCAACCCCCCCGTACCAAAAAGCCCTTGATGAAAGCGGATACAATTTCACCCTCACCTATGAACCCACGCCAGGAAACCAACCAAAAAAGAACAGAAAACGAAACAACATCATCTGGTACAACCCCCCATACAGCAAAAACGTCTCAACTAACATTGGCCACAAATTCCTCACTCTGATTGACAAACACTTTCCCAAAGGCAACACCCTAAGAAAAGTATTCAACAAGAACAACATTAAATTGAGCTACAGCTGTATGAACAATATACGACAAATTATCTCAAACCACAACAAAACAATTGCAAATGAGCCGTCGGCCCCCGGACAGAGCGACCCCAAAACCAACAAAGACTGCAACTGCCGCAAGAAACCTGATTGCCCTCTCAACGGGGGGTGCTTACAAACATCAGTTGTTTACCAATCTAAGGTAACACGCAAGGACATTAACACATCCGACACATATGTAGGATTAACCGAGGGGGAGTTTAAAACCAGATGGAACAATCACAAGGCTTCTTTCAGGAACCAAAACCTGCGGAATACCACAGAACTCAGCAAACACATTTGGGACCTTAAAGACAATGATGGCGGAGTAGAGCACGTCAAAAACTGAAGCTCCCCTGTGCATGCTCTAAAAAACTCTAAGCTACTTGGATTTCTGCCATAATTTTTTCATTTACGAACAACGCTTTCCTTATTTGTTGAACCCCCGTTACAAAAGTTTAATGAAAAGGGCAACAATGGAGTCGGGATCGTCCTCGTCTCAAACACCTGTCGTCACTGAGGCCTATCTTGAGACTTTACTCAGGAAATTTTTCAATGAGGCTGAGGATAGATCCCAAAAGCGATTCCAGCGATTGGAGGATCAACTTGGTACAATTCAAGATACTTTATCTAAGCACGCTGCCGATATAGAATCTGTCCGCAATGAAGTGTCTTCTATTGAAACACGTGTCCAGAGCAATAAGGACGCTATGCTCAATTTCACCAGCATGCTCACGAAGATTGAGAAAAAAATGATAGATCTCGAGGACAGAAGCAGGAGGGATAACATTAGAATCATCAACATCAAAGAAGGCGAAGAAGGAAATAACGCGCTGTCTTACCTGGCCTCCAACATCCCCAAGTGGTTCCCTGCCTTGGCTGCAAATCCTCCGGAGCTCATGCGGGCCCATCGCATCGGCCCCCCGCGACAATCTCCCCGTCCCAGGGCGATGATTGTTAAGTGTCTGAGGTACACGGATAGGGACCGCATCCTGAAGGAGGCTAGGAAAGTTCCTCTTCAGCTCTCCGGTAACTCCGTTCGCTTTGCCCCGGACTACAGTGACGTGACGGCCAAGCTGAGACGACCCTGCTACTCCACTATGTACAGCGCTCGAAAAGCTGGTTTTGAAGCCTTTCTCATTTATCCAGCAACTATCAAACTCTCCAAAGGCTCCCAACAACACTTTTTTGACAATCCAGCAGAGGCTGAAAAGTTCATCTCCGCAGCCTCGTAAACTCCACTGAACTTGGGGGTACTCACACAGAGACATGGACATACGACACTTGGTAAGACTATTTTTGTTAGATTTTTCTTCAATAAGACTTTTTCATCGCAGTGCTTCTGAGCAGGAGACAGGCATGGATCTGTTTACTTCCTGGGTTGTTGACGCGTCATGTTGCCACGTGACTGTTTTTTTCTTTTTTCTGTTTTTCACTAAACCACAATATTATTTTGTACACAGAAGATACATAAGAGTTTTATTTTTATTTGTTTCTATTTGATATCCGAACCTAACTATGCATATGGTGTGATGAATGGGAATTATTTAGGAAACTATTTTGCATTTTGAAGTTGTTCCATATTAAATATGTGATACTTTCCACACCTCATGCATGTATGATATGCATGTGTATATATATGTATATATGTGTATGTGTATGTGTGTGCATATTTTTGTTAATATTACTTCTTTAGTTTTTTACTTTTGCAATTGGATATTTAGTAGCTCTTGGGGGGAGCTTTTTGTTTTGTTTAGTTTTTTTGTTTTCCATGTTTATTTTATTGCCTGCAGTGTACGAGTGTATGTTTGTGTGTGTGTGGATGAGAGATTGTTTATGTGTTTGCTTGAATGGTCCAGTTGTGTGCATGTTAGTGTTGTGTGTCTGTGGCCCACAGTCTTTGACCATATGCCCTCTTCTCTTGTTCATGTTTCATGAACAGAGGAATGATTTATCTGACCATGATCACACACCCTCTTCTTCCTTTCATGTTTCTGAAATAACACTATATGGATAGTTCTGATAGTGAATTCTCCTCTGAAATAGAGGAGAATGAAGATTTGATAAACTCCCACAATTTGGAATCGATCAGTTTCTCAGACCACATCAACTACAAATCACAAAGATTTATGAGCGAAATGGATCCAGATAGAAATGCTCCTCAAAACACCAACAATGATTGTTTATATTATACTGACGTCACATTTGATAAAACATTTATGCAAGATAAAAACATATCTCTAGTACATTTTAATAGCAGGAGTCTATACTCTCATTTTGATGATATCCAGGACTATTTGAATCAGTTCAAATCTCCATTTAATATTATAGGTATTTCAGAGACATGGATGAATGAGAATACAAGTAATGAGTTTGAATTCAATGGGTATGAAATGTTTTGCACCAACCGTAAAAATAAGAGAGGAGGAGGTGTGGCTCTGTATGTGGACAAAAATATCAGCTGTAGTATTGTAACTGATATGTGTTTAACTGTTGAGGAACTCTTCGAATGCGTCACTGTAGAATTATCATTTTCAAATAGGAAACACATTATTGTAAGCTGCATTTATAGAACACCAGGATCCGACTTAAAAATATTTAATGAATGGATGGAAAAATTATTTAAGAGAAACAAAAAATATATAGTATGTGGTGACTTTAATATCAACCTTTTGAATCCTAATAAACACAAACACACAGCAAAATGTATTGACACCATGTTCTCCATGGGCTTATTCCCACTGATCACACGACCCACTAGAATCACAACACACAGCACCACACTTATTGACAACATATTTTGTAACATTGTAGATCAGACTGTAACTGGAGGCTTGTTAGTGAGTGACGTCAGTGATCATTTACCCGTGTTCATGGTGTACAATATTAACTGCAAAACATCCAAACCTGTAAATAGTGCATATTATCGTAGAGACACAACAGAAAGATCATTAACAGCACTAAAGAATGATTTAGCAAAACACAACTGGGATTCTGTTTTTCAAACGTCAGATATAAATGCAGCTTATAATTTATTTCATGACATTTTTTTCTCACTTTATGATACACACTGCCCCATCAAAAAATGCACTATAACTAACTCCACAAAAACTCCATGGATAACTAAAGGGCTTGCGAACGCTTGCAAAAAGAAAAAATATTTATATAGGACTTTTTTTAGGCATCAAACCATAGAAACAGAACAAAAGTACAAAACATATAAAAATAAATTAACCAGCATATTAAGAGCAAGCAGAAAAGAATACACCACCAAACTATTAATCCAAAAGAAAAGTGATATAAAGGGAATTTGGAAGGTATTAAATACAATTATTGGGCATGGTTCAAACAGTCCTTGTTATCCAGAGTTTTTTGTTGAGAACGACCAAATCATAAGTGACAAGAAGATGATTGCTGACGGCTTCAATATGTTTTTTGTTAAAGTTGGGCCTGAGCTGGCAATAAAAAATCCCAATTAATGATGAACAGCCTATGGAACTTATTGGAAAAAATCCTTACTCGATGTTCCTTACTCCGACTGTCGAAAAGGAAGTTTTAGAGATTATTCATAAAAGCAAGAACAAAACATCACGTGACATTTATGACCTCGACATGAGGACGGTCCGGAATGTAGCGGAAGAAATCATCAAACCATTCACATACATCTGCAATTTATCTTTTCAACTTGGACAATTTCCTTCACAAATGAAACTCTCAAAAGTCATCCCCATCTTCAAATCTGGAGACAAACACCACTTCACAAATTACCGGCCCGTCTCCTTCTGCCACAGTTGTCAAAAATTTTGGAAAAATTATTTGATAATAGACTTCGTGGCTTCATTGAAAAACACACATTATTATCTGATTGTCAATATGGGTTCCGACAAAATAGGTCAACTTCATTAGCTTTAAGTGATCTAATAGAGAACATTACTAATGGTATCGAGAAAAACAAATTTGTTTTAGGAATTTTTATTGACCTGCAAAAGGCTTTCGATACCATTGATCACCAGATTTTGGTAAACAAACTGGAAAACTATGGCATAAGGGGAGTGGCAGGGAAATGGCTGAAGAGCTACTTGAATGAGAGACAGCAGATTGTTCAGATCGACCAACATCAATCTACACTCATGAACATAACCTGTGGAGTCCCCCAGGGGTCGATACTGGGACCCACACTATTTATAATGTATATCAATGAAATATGTAAAGTATCAACACTGCTGAAGTTCATCCTCTTTGCTGACGACACAACCATTACATGTGCAGGTGACCACATGAAGACAACACAACCATTACATGTGCAGGTGACGACGTTAAGCAACTTCTGGCCTCTGTAACTGAGGAGATGATCAAGTTAAAAACTTGGTTTAATACCAACAAATTGTCTCTCAATTTAAAGAAGACCAAAATCATGCTCTTTAGCAATCGCAAAAGTGAAATACCCATCAGGATTGTTATCGATGATACACCAATAGAATATGTTCAACAAAATTCATTCTTAGGAGTAGTAATAGATGAAAATATATCATGGAAGCCTCATATAAATTACCTGAGGACAAAAGTTGCTAAATGTGTTGGAATGATGAGGAGATCATGTCATTTATTGAACACCAATGCTCTGCTTTTATTGTATCATTCATTTATTATGTCATATCTAAACTATTGTGTTGAAGTCTGGGGAAATTGTTATAAATCTCATCTACAGCCTTTAGTCACTCTGCAGAAAAAGGCCATTAGGATTGTGTCCAATGTTCACTACAGACATCATTCAAATCCACTATTCATGGAGTTAAAGCAACTTAAACTGCACGATGTGATCAATTTTAAAACTGCTCAAATTATGTTTAGGGCATCCCAAAACTCTCTACCATCCAATATACAAAACCTATTCCAGGATAGAGATGCTCACCATAGTTACAGTCAACGAGGAAACAACAAATTATATTTTCCTAAATTTAGAACAACTTTAAAATCAATGTGCATTTCAGTGCGTGGAGTCAGTCTGTGGAACAACTTAGGGGACGAGTTAAAAACCTGTTCTAACATGATTACATTTAAAAGACTGTTTAAAAAAGAAGTACTGAAGAAGTACGAGGAGGAAAGAGAGTGATGCCCTCAGCACAGAGCGATGGGAGAGAGGTGTATGGTCAGAGAGTGTTTGGGCCTGTGTGTGTGTGTGTGTGTGTGTGTGTGTGTGTGTGTGTGTGTTTTGTCTCGTCTTGTCTTGTTTTATAGTAACAGTGGTACTATTGTATTGTTAGTGTACAGGAGCTTTTCTTGTTTTTGTTTGTATAGTATTGTTCTTGTATTATATTGTTTATGTTAAATGTGGAATGAGTGAGAGGGGTTGGGATATTATAAGCATTTGCTTCATCCAACCCCTTTTCAAGCCTTGCATAAATGTCTCTGCCAAAATGTTTAAAAAAAAAAAAAAAAGGTGTGTGTTGTACTGTGCAGGTTTGAAATAAATAATTCAATCAATCACAATAATGTTGAATATTCAATAACATGGCAAATTCTTGCATCCAGCACACCTTACAATAGTGGTAGTAAAAGATGCAACCTATGCTTGAAAGAGAAACTGTTTATTATTTACCGTCCAGACCTGTCATCCCTCAACAAGCGCAGCGAAATTGTATCAGCATGCCGCCACAGACGGAAACACCTCCTAGGTAACACATGAGCCAATCACCACGCCCCTACACCAGCCTGTACCCACCCACTCTGTGCCCTATATAAACCATGGTATGTGAATGCTCCCATTAAAATCTCCTGATGATTGAGGGAACCCCCTCATGAAACAGGCCTGTAGAGATGAAGTAGTCCTGTGATTTTTTTTTCCCACACATACATATATTGCGCTCTACTACGGTATCGAGCACTATTTTTCGGATAACCTTATTAAGACATATACATATATATATATATATATATAAAAACCCAGACACCATCTTTGTAGTCATTTTTCTCCTGCGTGGACTTCCGTCTTCCTTTACAATGAGTGAAGCTGCACGAAACCTTGTGTTTGCAATTGTAAATAATTTAGTTTTTAAGTTTTGTGTTTCTTGTAGAATCTATATAAAGTAATATATTGTTAAAATAATGAAAAAAAACATCATTAAATATATGTTTGATTGTATTGTTACAAAACGAAGTAAGTAAGTGACGAAGTGGCTGGGGAGAGGGAAGTCTGGGCTTCCCTGCTTAGGCTGCTGCCCCCGCGACCCGACCTCAGATAAGCGGAAGAAGATGGATGGATGGATGGATGTATTGTTACATTAATAGCTGTTGTATTATTATAGAATGGCTTGTTAAACATTTCATAGGATTTTCAGAGGGAGGAAAAACCAAGACATTTAATATAAAATGAATAAATACAGAAAAAGAAAAAAAAAATGGTTAAAAGCCATCGTCCCGGGGAGCATTTCTTTTCGTCCCGTGCATTTTTTTTTACCGTCCCCGGGAAAACGAGACTACGTTAATCTCAAGCCTTGGAAGTTACATTTTATTTTTTGCATTATTTGTTTCAGCATTGCACTTTGAAGATGGTCCCTCAGCTCTTTGACAGCTTTGGCTCTTTTTCAGATCAGCAGACGGACTCTAAGTCTTTCTTATTTAGCCGTCTGTGAAGTTTTGTGCTCGTGCGCTACGTTCGCTCGCATCCTGTGCATCTCCTGGGGGCTAAGCCCCCCCCTGTCCTTAAAAGCTAGTGACACCCCTGTATGATCCTGTAACCACTTGGTATCGGCTTGGTACCTAAATGTGTGGTCTCATCCAAAACTAATGTAAAGTATCAAACAACAGAAGAATAAGTGATTATTACATTTTAACAGAAGTGTAGTTAAAACATGTTAAAAGAAAGTAAGCAGATATTAACGGTAAATGATCATGTACGACATGCAAGTGCATATCTTTTTAAAATTCAATATTATCAAAATCTAAATGTTATATCAGCATGTATTCCAAATTTTTTTTTTTTTTACTAAAATAAAGATAAATACTGTACTTAAATATCTGATTGACTTATGGTTTCAAAACAAATGATCAATCAAATTGTAGACTATAATAGATTTTATGGTGACATTTTGCCGACTGAGTTTTTTTTACCTTAAAATCAACTTTGGTACTGTTTTTTCCCATACACAGTAACATAGCAAAACATTAAAAAACAAACAAAAAATACATTAAAACAAGATTTTACGGTAAGTTTTTTGCTTGAATTTTACCGCTAAAAACAGTGGTATTGTTTTTCCATTCCAATCCATTTATTTATGTTTTTATATACTGTAAAAGACCCACTGCTTTTACTGTAAAATTCTGGTGAGTGAGCTGCCAGTTTTTAAAAGTAAAATTGTATTTATTTTTTTTGCAGCTTATGTAAAAAAATATATTGTTAATGTATCATATATATACATGTATATTCATATATTACTCATTGTTAAAAGCGGCCCTCTGAGGGCACCCATAACTGCGATGTGGCCCTCAATGAAAATGAGTTTGACACCCCTATTTTAAGACATGATACTTGTGGTATTCATTTGTATGTGAGTCACCTTTAGCAGAAATATACAGACAGCACTCCTCTGCGATGTCTTCTTTTGGGTGACCTGGGCACCAGTTCCTAAAGTCCATTTTTGTTCCGTCACACCAGAGCCACACATTTGTCTACACAGCAGGAGAAATAACAAAGAGAAAAAGCAAATCCATAGGATCGTATCATACTTTGATGGACATAACATCCAGATGTTGAAGATTTGACCTGTTGGCAAGATGAGCCTCCGATCCACACAGGGTTCTGGGTTCCTGCCAAGCGCTGGATCAAGTCTACGTCGCTTTGGTTGTGTACTGATGCAAGGTTGGCCCCCATTTGCTGACAATGTTTCTGAAAGACGACAACGAGATGCCAGTTGACAAAGTCAGCAAGTACACTTAAAAAAAAAAAAAAAATCCTCCTAATTACCTGAGCTGTAGACCAAATCATGGTATTGGGAAGTAAGCGGAAACAACGGTTCCCCGAGTCGGTCCAATTGCCAGGGCAAGAACTGTTGGCCAGGATTTGTCCTGAGGAACAGGATGACGTTTTAGGGACTGACGTAGGGTGAGGTACATCCATCCATCCATTTTCTACCGCTTATTCCCTTTGGGGTCGCGGGGGGCGCTGGAGCCTATCTCAGCTACAATCGGGCGGAAGGCGGTATACACCCTGGACAAGTCGCCACCTCATCGCAGGGCGGGTGAGATACAGTCGTGGTCAAAAGTGTACATACACTTGTAAAGAACATCATGTCATGGCTGTCTTGAGTTTCCAATCATTTCCACAACTCTTATTTTTTTGTGATAGAGTGATTGGAGCACATACTTGTTGGTCACAAAAAACATTCAATAAAGTTTGGTTATTTTATGAATTTATTATGGGTCTACTGAAAATGTGCTGGGTCAAAAGTATACATACAGCAATGTTAATATTTGCTTACATGTCCCTTGGCAAGTTTCACTGCAATAAGGCGCTTTTGGTAGCCATCCACAAGCTTCTGCTTGAATTTTTTGATCACTCCTCTTGACAAAATTGGTGCAGTTCAGCTAAATTTGTGGGTTTTCTGACATGGATGTGTTTCTTCAGCATTGTCCACACATTCGAATCAGGACTTTGGGAAGGCCATTCTAAAACCTTCATTCTAGCCTGATTTAGCCATTCTTTTACCAGTTTTAACGCGTGTTTGGGTTCAGAATTGGCCACAATACCCAGCAATGTTTGGAGAAGAAAAGGTGAGGCCTTTAATCCCAGGAACACCACCCCTACCGTCAAGCATGGTGGTGGTAGTATTATGCTCTGGGCCTGTTTTGCTGCCAATGGAAGTGGTGCTTTACAGAGAGTAAATGGAACAATGAAAAAGGAGGACTACCTCCAAATTATTCAGGCCAACCTAAAATCATCAGCCTGGAGGTGTCATGTTTGTGTGATCATGTTTTGTTTTAGTCATGTTCGGTTTTGTTTTTGGACTTTTTGCGCACTTTTGTTTGTTTTGTCACCATAGCAACCAATAGTTTCCACCTGTCACGTCACGCACCTGTTTCACGTTTTGAGTCACGCACCTGTTTTCACTAATCATGTCTGTAGTATTTAAGTTCATTGTTTTCAGTTTGTCTTTCTGGCGACATCCGCATTCATACCCCTGACACACTCTCCACACACCCTTATGACCCTTGCTGCGCTTTTTCATGCCGTTTTCTCGTCTTAGTAAGTTTTCTTTATTCATGCCATAGTTTGCAAGTTTTGTTTCATTGTTCATAGTTTCTGCCGTTGTGCAAGTTTTGTGTTTATAGTCAAGTTTTGTACTTCCGCCCTTGTGCGCACCTTTTGTTTGCTTCTTTTTTTGTAGTTATAGTGTTAAAATAAATCATGTACTCCCCTTCACGCCACATCTGGTCCAAAATCTTTTGCACCTTGGGAGAACAAACCACGCCACAGTCCCAGTCTTGACAGGAGGTTGGGTCTTGGGCGCAGTTGGGTGTTCCAACAGGACAATGACCCCAAACACACGTCAAAAGTGGTAAAGGAATGGCTAAATCAGGCTAGAATGAAGGTTTTAGAATGGCCTTCCCAAAGTCCTGACTTAAACGTGTGGACAATGCTGAAGAAACAAGTCCATGTCAGAAAACCCACAAATTTAGCTGAACTACACCAGTTGTCAAGAGGAGTGGTCAAACATTCAAGCAGAAGCTTGTGGATGGCTACCAAAAGCGCCTTATTGCAGTGAAACTTACCAAGGGACATGTAAGCAAATATTAACATTGCTGTATGTATACTTTTGACCCAGCACATTTTCAGTAGACCCATAATAAATTCATAAAAGAAGCAAACTTCATGAATGTTTTTTGTGACCAACAAGCAGAGGTGGGTAGTAACGCGCTACATTTACTCCGTTACATCTACTTGAGTAACTTTTGGGATAAATTGTACTTCTAAGAGTAGTTTTAATGCAACATACTTTTACTTTTACTTGAGTATATTTATAGAGAAGAAACGCTACTTTTACTCCGCTACTTTTATCTACATTCAGCTCGCTACTCGCTACTAATTTTTATCGATCTGTTAATGCACGCTTTGTTTGTTTTGGTCTGTCAGACAGACCTTCATAGTGCCTGCGTTTCAACAAATACAGTCACTGGTGACGTTCACTCCGTTCCACCAATCAGATGCAGTCACTGGTGACGTTGGACCAATCAAACAGAGCCAGGGGTCACATGACCTGACTTAAACAAGTTGAAAAACTTATTGGGGTGTTACCATTTAGTGGTCAATTGTACGGAATATGTACTTTACTGTGCAATCTACTAATACAAGTTCCAATCAATCAATCAAAAGTGTGAAGGAAAAAAGACCATTTTTTATTTCAACCGTAAGCCTAAAGACTGACTGCACAGTTCCTGTCTTCACAATAAAAGTGCCGCTCCATCGCGCCTGCGCTTTCAAAATAAGAGTCTCCGAAAGCCTGCGCAAACAAGCTAGCAAGCTACGGAGTTTGCCGCCAATGTATTTCTTGTAAAGTGTATAAAAACGAATATGGAAGCTGGACATATAAGATGCCAAAAACCAACCACTTTCATGTGGTATTAGACAGAAAGGAGGAACTTTTTTTCTCCTCCATTTGAAAACCTGGACGTTATCATCACTACTGTCTGATTACAATCAATGCAAGTCATCAGAATCAGGTAATACACCAACTTATATTCTTGTCTTCATGAAAGAAAGGAATCTATATGTTAAACATGCATGTATATTCATTAAAACACTATTAACATGTAAACAAAAACGGCAAAAAAAATAAATATAAATTATATACTGTATATATCTATGTATATATATATATATATATATATATAT
This sequence comes from Nerophis lumbriciformis, assembly GCF_033978685.3. Taxonomy (NCBI): domain Eukaryota; kingdom Metazoa; phylum Chordata; class Actinopteri; order Syngnathiformes; family Syngnathidae; genus Nerophis; species Nerophis lumbriciformis. The sequence continues at coordinate 45,965,358 of NC_084563.2, forward strand.
ATATATATGTATATATATGTGTGTGTGTATATATATATATATATATATATATATATATATATATATATATATATATATATATATATATGATGTGTGTGTATGTTACTCATCAGTTACTCAGTACTTGAGTAGTTTTTTTACAACATACTTTTTACTTTTACTCAAGTAAATATTTGGGTGACTACTCCTTACTTTTACTTGAGTAATAAATCTCTAAAGTAACAGTACTCTTACTTGAGTACAATTTCTGGCTACTCTACCCACCTCTGCCAACAAGTATGTGCTCCAATCACTCTATCACAAAAAAATAAGAGTTGTAGAAATGATTGGAAACTCAAGACAGCCATGACATGATGTTCTTTACAAGTGTATGTACACTTCTGACCACGACTGTATCTACTCTGTGCTTGGTACAACACGTCATTCATAGCATTCAAATGCAGAAAGAAGAGAAATTGCTCAACGGGCTCACCGTCAACTGCAGTCAGTGCCATCGCGGCGCAAAGCAGGGACGCAGCAAGCGTGGCTGTTGTTGAGGGTCTCATTTTAGCACGGAGCTGAACCACGGTCACGTTTCTCTCCTGCTGTGCTTTATAACAAACAGAAGATCAGAGTTCAGCACACATCAAAGGGCGATGCACCATCCGCCCATCTAGAAAAAAAATGTCTACGTCACCACGGCGGCAGCTTCAACTTGCTCATGATCTCATGAGCCAAAAGCCCTTTTTTCCAATGACAACTCTTGTGCAGTTTTTGAAACAAGTGTCCTGTTGTCTGGACTCTTGCTGTGTGTGCAGAATGCCTGTTTTATTTTTCCCTGTGCTGGTGTTAAAATGTCATGCCACACATGAACTCTCGCATCTTGTCTCTCAACGTGGCTGCTGATCAGAGTAGGCTGCGATAAGCTTCAGCAAACTAAAACTTTGCCCCCGTTTTGTCAGTAAACTTCATGTCCGCCAGTGTTACATCAGTGACGGTAAGATGTTTGCCAACTTGTGGCTGCTGGACTTACCATCAGTCCAGGTTGGACTCTGTCCCTCAACCCACGTGATCTGGGACCATGAACCACCTACTCAGTGGCCTAGTGGTTAGAGTCGTAGGTCGTGAGTTCAAACCCCGGCCGAGTCATACCAAAGACTGTAAAAGATGGGACCCAATACCTCCCTGCTTGGCACTCAGCATCAAGGGTTGGACTTGAGGGTTGAATAACCAAAAATGATTCACTGCTCCCCTCACCTCCCAAGGGGTGATCAATAATTTCGCCACAATCATTGTGACAATCATTGGCACTTTAACTTAACAGGACGACCTGTGCGGGAAATAATCCTAATACTAGTGTAGCAGGCTGTTCGACTGGCAACTTGGATTGACTCACATTTTGGTCACAGATTTCTAAAAACACCAGAGCCCTGTCGAATAGATGATCTTTGACAAGTTTTTCTACAGTAGGTCCTTAAAGGGGAACATTATCACCAGACCTATGTAAGCGTCAATATATACCTTGATGTTGCAGAAAAAAGACCATATATTTTTTTAACCGATTTCCGAACTCTAAATGGGTGAATTTTGGCGAATTAAACGCCTTTCTAATATTCGCTCTCGGAGCGATGACGTCACAACGTGACGTCACATCGGGAAGCAATCCGCCATTTTCTCAAACACCGAGTCAAATCAGCTCTGTTATTTTCCGTTTTTTCGACTGTTTTCCGTACCTTGGAGACATCATGCCTCGTCGGTGTGTTGTCGGAGGATGTAACAACACGAACAGGGACGAATTCAAGTTGCACCAGTGGCCCAAAGATGCGAAAGTGGCAAGAAATTGGACGTTTGTTCCGCACACTTTACCGACGAAAGCTATGCTACGACAGAGATGGCAAGAATGTGTGGATATCCTGCGACACTCAAAGCAGATGCATTTCCAACGATAAAGTCAAAGAAATCTGCCGCCAGACCCCCATTGAATCTGCCGGAGTGTGTGAGCAATTCAGGGACAAAGGCCCTCGGTAGCACGGCAAGCAATGGCGGCAGTTTGTTCCCACAGACGAGCGAGCTAAACCCCCTGGATGTCTTGGCTCACACCGTCCCTTATGCCACCGAAGATGATCAAGAGATGAATATCGACCCTAGCTTCCCAGGCCTGCCGACATCAACTCCAAAACTGGACAGATCAGCTTTCAGGAAAAGAGCGCGGATGAGGGTATATCTACAGAATATATTAATTGATGAAAATTGGTCTGTCTGCACTCTCAAAGTGCATGTTGTTGCCAAATGTATTTCATATGCTGTAAACCTAGTTCATAGTTGTTAGTTTCCTTTAATGCCAAACAAACACATACCAATCGTTGGTTAGAAGGCGATCGCCGAATTCGTCCTCGCTTTCTCCCGTGTCGCTGGCTGTCATGTCGCTGGCTGTCGCTGGCTGTCGTGTCGTTTTCGTCGGTTTCGCTTGCATACAGTTCAAACCGATATGGCTCAATAGCTTCAGTTTCTTCTTCAATTTTGTTTTCGCTACCTGCCTCCACACTACAACCATCCGTTTCCATACATTCGTAATCTGTTGAATCGCTTAAGCCGCTGAAATCCGAGTCTGAATCCGAGCTAATGTCGCTATATCTTGCTGTTCTTTCCGCCATGTTTGTTTGTATTCACTATGTGACGTCACAGGAAAGGGTGTATGTAAGTTAAAATCAGGCACTTTGAAGCTTTTTTTAGGGATATTGCGTGATGGGTAAAACTTTGAAAAAAACTTTGAAAAATATAATAAGCCACTGGGAACTGATTTTTAATGGTTTTAACCATTCTGAAATTGTGATAATGTTCCCCTTTAAAAACACCAAGTATAACGTTTTAAGGCCAGTATGTTCAATCTTTTTTTGTCCCACCAAAGGTCGCATACTCATTATTTTGTATAAGGAATACTAAAAAACTACATACATAGGGATGATGTTCGAAACCGGTTTTCCCGGTTGTTCGATAAGAAACGAACCGATTCCATGGACTGAAATCCCTTTTTGAGAACCGGTTCCCATTATCGAGGCCACTATAGTAAAGAAAAAGAGTTGGTTCTTTATTCGAATTCCGGGGAACGAATCCCTTCCCACAGGAAATGCCCTGTGGGACATCACAGGAAATGACGTAGCTCCGTCATTAAGCGGCAGATACAGAAAGCAGCAACAACAATGGACCGGAAAAAATGCCTCAAGGCATGGCTTCATTTTACAAAAAAATACGACGAGGAAACGGCAATATGCAATTATTGCCAGGCTTCGCTCTCATGTGAGGGGAGCAGTACAACAAACATGTTGAAACATGTTCAGGCCGCACATAACCTGAAAGTTCGAGAACCGTGTCGTGTCGAAGCAGCGACAGAGATGACGAAGCACGCCCCTCTTCCTCTGCTTCAAGCTGCAGCCCCAGTTCCAGTGATAGTGCCGGTGAGTAACTAACGTTAACTGTTGCCGGTTAATTTCCATATCTGCTCACTTGTAGCCTTTAGGCTAAAATAAGGTTACCTCTTATGTCAACCAGGACTGCAGAATTGTAGATTGATGACTGTGGCGTTCTTAGTGTCATAGTGTGTGTACGGTAGTTAGTATGTTCCAATAGCAGAAGAAGTGCACTTTTTGGAGAGCTATATTATTTTCTGTTTTTTGCCCAAGGGACTGATTTTATTTAACACTATATTATTATTTATACACCTATAGTGATCACAGAGACAGGTTGTTTTTGTGTTACTATATATATTTGTTTTTCTGAAAAGTCCCACTTAATATACTTTGGGTGACAACAGTCAATATTTATACATTTAAAACATTTTTTTTAGGGGGGTAACAACAGTCAATATTTATTTATTTATTTTATATTATTTTTTTCTTATGAAATAAAAGTGAGCTTTTGTTAAACCAAATATTGTGTGTTTTTTTCCATATACAACAACCTATCTGGATTCGATAAGAGAATCGATAAAGAATCAGTTCGATAAGAGGATTCGATAATGGGCTCGAACTTGATAATTTCTTATCAAACATCATCCCTATACATACATACATACATACTAGGGTTGTATGGTATTACTGAAAATAATATAATAATTAAGTACCGATGTAATACTGATGGTATTACTGATAATGGTATTATACTGCCTCTAAAAAATACCATTAAAAGTTCCTTTTTTTTTTTTTTTAACGAGCAGGACAGCGCTTTGTCATGACATTGCTGGTTTTACGAGCCGAGGAGCATGTTCGGCAACGCACACAGCGAGCCCAGATTAACCCCCCCCAAAAAAATCCCTTCATATTCCTGGTCTGCAAAATCACGTGGTCGGGACATTCTGTCAAGCGTGCGTCTTGGAAGACGAAGGTTGTAGTGATTTGAAAGATGCAGACGAACGACGCGGCAGCATGCTGTGAAAAAGGTTATTGATTAAACGGAGACAAAACAAAAAGCGAGAGCAGCAGGGAAGTGCTCTCGCTGACAAGCTGCTGGAAATGGTGTAGAGATGCACACCCCTAGTATCTATATATAAAGTGGGTATAATGGCAAAATTAATATTTTTGTCATTTCTTGCCAAAACCACAATTGTAGTCTAAGAATGTGTGTGTGCGGCTTTGTCTTCACTACATTGGTCTGTTTTTTGTCCTAAAATAAAACATTTTTATGGTCTATGCATTTTTGGAGCCCATACGGGATTACTCCAAACCTCCACCTTCGTCAATTGGACAAAGACTGCTGTGATGTTGGTTGATCACTAAATTATGTTGTGTTTGTCTTTTCAATCAAATGTTACTCTCCATTATGATTGATGTTAACTGCCTTACTCAATGACGACCCAAAACAGTCCTGGTTTTTGCTAATATCACAATCAGGTGAAGTGTGCTTTGCTCTTCTCTTCCCCCGTCCCACGAGACAAGATGTTCACCCATTCCAAAAAGTTCTAAAGTTGTGGAAGAGTTCTTTGTCTCTCTCGCTCTTCTTCTTTCTGTAGCAGCAAAAACCCTTTCTCCTTTGTAATCTGATGTTATTTGAGTACTTCAATAGAAATGTCAGAATAATTGTATCTTAGTTATCACAAAACTTTGTGTTGCCATGAGTTCCCGTCGAGAAAACAAAAGCTGTCTTTGATCCTACCAAGAAGAAGGCTTGTAAAACTCCACTGTGTAGGATGGGTGTTCTGTTTCTTTGATGTATTGTAATCCACAGAAATATTTTGTCTTGACCCGAGAACTACAAAGCGGAGAGGAAGCAGGGCCTGACTCCCCTCCAGGCACCTGTTCTTTGAACTGTTTTACAACGTCTTCTTTGAACTATTTTACGACCTTGTCTTTGAACTGACCTTTTCTTTGAACTGTTTGTAATCAAAAGGCGATGGCTGTTTACGACCCCCGTCCCTTAGAAACAGCTGTTGCCATGTAATCAGGGAAAGTCCAAATAAAAGAGGATGCGTACAATCTTTCGTCAGAGTGTGGTGGAACTGTACAAAGAGTACAGTACAGATGTTTCTCCTCACTGAGCCAAATTTAATTCTGTCTCTGTTTGATTCCTTGCTTCTTGTCTTGTTTAATAGATGTCATCAGTGTTTGAACCTGACAAGGTACTTAATAAAAGCTTAGTTTACTCTGGACTATTGGTATCAAGTAGGAAAAAAATCTAAAACATGGGTACGTAACGTATTCAGACTCCTTTAAATGTTTCACTTTGTTTCATTGCAACCATTTGCTAAAATAAATTTAAAAAGAGTTCATTTATTTCTCATTAATGTGCAGCACCCCGTATCGACAGAAAAAAAACAAATGTAGAAATGTTTTCAAATTTGTTAAAAGATAAACTGAAATATCACACGGTCACAAGTATTCGGAGCCTTTGCTCAGTATTAAGTAGAAGCACCCTTTTGAGCGAGTACAGTCATGAGTCTTCTTGGGAACGATGCAACAAGTAAATCACACCTGGATTTGGGTATCCTCTGCCATTCTTCCCGTCAGATCCTCTCAAGTTCTGTCTGGTTGGATGGTGAACGTTGGTGGACAGCCATTTTCAGGTAAGGAAGGAATAAAGAAAGCTGTAAAACAATTAGAAACACACAGATAGAAAGGTAATACTTAGCTTTTTTCGCAACAGCGAGCAGTCACTCATGGCAAACAGGAAACCGGAAAACATTGTTGGATGACAAAATAAAAGCTATACATATACGTATATGTATGCATATAAATATATGTATATATATATATATATATATATATATATATATATATATGCATATAGGTACACACATACATGTATATATATATACATATACAGTTGTGGTCAAAATATTACATACACTTGTAAAGAACATAAAGTCATGGCTGTCTTGAGTTTACAATCATTTCTACAACTCTTATTTTTTTGTGATAGAGTGATAAGAGAGTCACAAAAACATTCATGAAGTTTGGTTCTTTTATGAATTTATTATTGGTCTACTGAAAATGTGACCAAATCTGCTGGGTCATACTGGAGCATAAAAGATATGCAGTTGGTATCTTTATTGATATAAAGAAAGCCTTTGATACCATTAATCATTCAATTGTACTCGATAAAATGGAAAGATATGGAATTAGGGGGCTGGCTGGAGACTGGTTAGAAAGTTATTTAACAGGGAGGGTACAAAAATGGGTCAATATTTATCTGATACTCTTGGCATTGCTTGTGGTGTCCCCCAAGGGTCCGTGTTGGGGCCAAAACTGTTTAATGTATATATTAATGATATGTTTAATACATACAAAGTACTGAAATTCATACTATTTGCAGACGACACAAATATATTCTACAGTAGTGATGACTATAACGAGCTCATAAATACAGTAAACTCAGAACTAAACATAGTAAAAAAAAAAAAAGGATGGACACAAATAAATTATCCTTGAATATAAATAAAACTAAGACAGTGATGTTTGGAAATCGCAACATAACGTCTGAACAGAAAATAAGTATTGATGGTAGAGATGTCCAAGAATGGCTTTTTTGCCGATATTCGATATTCCGATATTGTCCAACTCTTAATTACCGATTCCGATATCAACCGATACCGATATATACAGTCGTGGAATTAACACATTATTATGCCTAATTTTGTTGTGATGCCCCGCTGGATGCATTAAACAATGTAACAAGCTTTTCCAAAATAAATCAACTAAAAGTGTTAACATGTGCTCAATGTTTCCTTACCATTATTGCTATGTTGTCTATTACCATTGTTGCTATGTTGTCTATTACCATTATTGGCATTTTGTCTATTACCATTATTGCGATGTTGTCTATTACCATTATCGCTTTGTTGTCTATTACCATTATTGACATTTTGTCTATTACCATTATTGCGATGTTGTCTATTACCATTATTGCTTTGTTGTCTATTACCATTATTGCTATGTTGTCTATTACCATTATTGGCATTTTGTCTATTACCATTATTGCGATGTTGTCTATTACCATTATTGCTATGTTGTCTATTACCATTATTGGAATTTTGTCTATTACCATTATTGCTATGTTGTCTATTACCATTATCGCTTTGTTGTCTATTACCATTATTGACATTTTGTCTATTACCATTATTGCGATGTTGTCTATTACCATTATTGCTTTGTTGTCTATTACCATTATTGCTATGTTGTCTATTACCATTGTTGCTATGTTGTTTATTACCATTGTTGCTATGTTGTCTATTACCATTATTGCTATGTTGTCTATTACCATTATTGCTATGTTGTCTATTACCATTATTGCTATGTTGTCTATTACCATTATTGCTCTGTTGTCTATTACCATTATTGCTTTGTTGTCTATTACCATTGTTGGCATTTTGTCTATTACCATTACTGCTATGTTGTCTATTACCATTATTGCTATGTTGTCTATTACCATTGTTGGCATTTTGTCTATTACCAATGTTGGTATATTCATTATTCCTACATTGTTGATACAAATGATTGTTACAGTGTAATAATTATTGTTACCTGTGGTAATGCCACTATGATACAACATGTGTATTATAATCCTTGAACAAAGTAAGAGTGAAACTCATGTGAATAATCACTGAATGGAGAACTGGGGTTAGAATTAAATAAATTATCTTCTTCCCTTTCAGGCAAAACTGGACAATCATGCATTACATACTGTACATTACCTTTTGCACTATATTAATTTATATTATTATGTGTTGTCAACTTTGTACTTTTTTTTTTTTTTTTATGTCATTGCCTGAAATAAATGAAAAAAAAAAGAATCCTCAGTACTTTGTGTTGTTTACACAAACATTTACGGTCTATCTCATGTTTGTTCAAGAATGTGATTCAATATTTGTATGGAATAATAAATAGTGGGATGCACTTTGATCTGTTGATGGAGCTCAAAGTCTTGTTGAAAGAAAACACTGCAATAAATAAATGGGCAGCTTTTGAAGGTTGACTGACAGCATATAAGAGCAGCTCTTGTTCATGATCTCTACACAGAAGCAAGAAGGAGCTCTCACCTGCAGGTTTGTACTCACATGCTTTTTGCCTTCTCTCTCATGCAGATTGTGATGACTCAGCAGCTCTTTTGTGCGACTTCCAAGGTTTCCCAGTTCGTCGTCTTCAACCTCTGCACCATCTTCCTGGCTAAGATGCTGACTGTGACTTTAGTTCTTTGTGCAATGGTGGCACTGGCTACAGCTGACGGTGAGCACCAAACGACCAAGTGTGCTTCTACAGGATTGACACACAGAAACAGACAAGCGTTGACAGTCACTGGTTCTTGTTTGTCCACTCTAGATGCAGCTGCAGCTGCAGATGTCGAACTTTCTTCGTCACAGTGTCCACCCAACTGGAAAAAACACAACAACCGATGTTTCTACTTTGAATCCTCCCCCAAGAACTGGGTTGATGCTGAGGTGGGTATCATTATTTCATGCTTTTAGAAAGCCGCTCTGTTGGTTTGGTGTGTAAGAGACGTGTCTCTCTGGCTCTACCCGCTGCAGACACAATGCCAGACCATGAGTGGGAACCTTGCATCGATACACCAGGATGACGAGCATAAATTCCTTCAGACCTTGACTCAGTCAGAAGCATGGATTGGAGGCTCAGATTGCCAATCGGTAAAATACATTTGCCTACATTTGTTTTGTGTGTTTTGAGGCTAACATGATTCACCACTTGTACAGGTTGGAAGCTGGCTTTGGAGTGATGGTACAGGCGTGTCCGGAACTTTCTGGTGTCCACAAAAACCAGACAACACACAAGCAGAGTGCTGTCTGAAGACCAACACTCAACGTAGATCACAGTATTTCATGACTGATTTAAGATGTGATCTTAAATGCCGGCCAATCTCAGTCAATACATTTGTTAAAAAGAGATGATATTTTCTTTTTGTCAACAGCCGCCCAATGCTGGGATGACACCGCCTGTAACACACTACTGCCATATGTGTGTGCAAAGTCTCTTTAGACTGCAGGTATGTACAGTGACACTGTTTTGTTGCAGTCTCGTGCATATTCAAACTGTCTTTTTTTATCAAAACGCTGACCTGGACCCATGCAAGCAGAAGACTATGGATGGATGGATATTTACCAACTGGAGAATATAACACAGACATCCTTTCATACATGTAATAAACATATTGAGCATTGACATGTGCATTTTGAATTGTTGTTTTTTTACAAATATTTACACACCTAAATTTGACCTGCATCGTCCAATCGTCACGTGCACAGAAAAGGTAATAGACACAGGCCTAGTATGTTCATGATGGACAGGTGGTACATTAGGACAATGTTCTAGCAGCAATATTTAATGTCCTGAGTATTTGCTCCTTCGCCGGGAAAAAAAAGAGCTTATGAGACATGGACCTTGGCCTCAGTATTTTAAGTTAATGTCAACCAATGCTTCCCATCCAATCTGATTGAGTTTAAGAGGTGCTGCAAAGAGGAATGGTTGAAACCGCTCAAAGATAGGTGTGCCAAGCTTGTGGCATCGTATTCAAAAAGATTCCAGGCTGTAATTTCTGCCAAAGGTGCATCAACAAAGCATCGCGCAAAGGCTGTACATGTCAATCAATTTTTCATTTCATTTTTATTTATCACCTTCATTGATGTGCATCTTTGATCGATAGACAATTATACCTCAATTATTCAATTATACATTTACACACCAATGCCTGAGAAGGAGCAGGATGAAGACAAATCTTATATTTTCCTGCCCCCTTCAACATAATACGTCGTCTTACTTGATGGATATCATATAAACCAACAATTACATCCAAATATAATGAAAACAAACAAAAAAACACACAAAAAAACAAAACAAGTGCAAAACTTCATGAAGTACAAACCGAACCAAAAAAAAAAGAAGTAATATACACCTCGTGGGATGATACAAAACAAATACAAAACCAGGCACAAAATAAGTAAAATAATAAATATAAAGCAAAATGTAAACACTTATGGCTGTCCATATGATCTTATTGTTCTGTCTTTATATATATTTTTTCAATTGGAATATATTTTTACAATCTTTTATCTTTTGCAAAGAGAATTTCATAGATTAACCCCCACCACTGATATACACATTTGTTTTAAAGTTGTCCTTGAATACTGATGTTGGAAATGACCTTTTCTTCTACGCTCTTCATTCTCAGAAGTTATGACAAACATTTTTTTGTAAATTTGCTGGTGTTTTACTTTTAGCCTTAAACATGACACATAATGTCTGTAACTTTACTAGCTCCTGTAATTTCAATAAAGCAGAATTAATAAATAATATGTTAGTGTGTTCTAAGTAATCTACATTATGAATAATCCTTATAGCTCTTTTCTGTAGTTGATACAATCTCTTATATGTGTTCCCCCACACTTCCACACAGTAGCTGATATATGGCAATATAAGTGCACAATACAATATACGCATTGCCCTATAATCTAACACATATTTTACCTTATTTAATATAAAAATACTCTTTGACATCTTTTTCCGTACATGTGCAATATGACATTTCCATGTCATCCAGTATCACTCCTACAAATCTAAGTTCAGAAACCCTTTCAAAATCAATTCCATCTATTGACAGTTTGATTGTTTCCTCCCTTTTCCTCTTGCAAAAAATCATGAACTTTGTTTTTTTTACAATTAGTGATAATTTATTGACATCAAACCATCTCTTAAGTTTAATAATTTTCTGTTCAATAATGTTTGATAACGCTTTTAAGTCATGTCCCGAACTATAAAAGTTGGTGTCGTCCGCAAATAATAGAAATTTCAATAACTTTGATACCTCACATATATCATTAATATATAAAATAAACAATTTTGGTCCCAAAACCGAACCTTGTGGAATTCCACATTCAATCCTCATTTGTTCAGATGAATTATCCACAAAATCCACAAACTCTTGTCTATTATCTAAATAACTTCTTAGCCAGTCCAAAACTACTCCTCTCACACCAAATGAATGCAACTTGGACAATAATATAGAATGATCTATAGTGTCAAATGCTTTTTTAAGATGAATAAACACCCCTATAGTGTATTTCTTATTATCAGTTGCTGTTGCTATATCCTCCATTATATTCATTCCAGCTGAAGCAGTGGATCTATTGGTCCGGAATCCATACTGGCCCTCACTCAACAACATGTTCTTTTCAATAAAACTGTCTAATTTTTTTACAAATATTTGTTCAATTATTTTAGAAAATTGTGACAGCAGTGACACTGGTCTGTAATTAGTAAATCTAAATATGTGTTAGATTATAGGGCAATGCGTATATTGTATTGTGCACTTATATTGCCATATATCAGCTACTGTGTGGAAGTGTGGGGGAACACATATAAGAGATTGTATCAACTACAGAAAAGAGCTATAAGGATTATTCATAAAGTAGATTACTTAGAACACACTAACATATTATTTATTAATTCTGGTTTATTGAAATTACAGGAGCTAGTAAAGTTACAGACATTATGTGTCATGTTTAAGGCTAAAAGTAAAACATTACCAGTAAATTTACAAAAAAATGTTTGTCATCACTTCTGAGAATGAAGAGCATAGAAGAAAAGGTCATTTCCAACATCAGTATTCAAGGACAACTTTAAAACAAATGTGTATATCAGTGGTGGGGGTTAAACTATGAAATTCTCTTTGCAATGAGATAAAAGATTGTAAAAATATATTCCAATTGAAAAAAATATATAAATACAGAACAATAAGATCATATGGACAGCGATAAGTGTTTACATTTTGATTTATATTTATTATTTTACTTATTTTTTGCCTGGTTTTGTATTTGTTTTGTATCATCCCGCAAGGTGTATATTACTTTTTTTTTTTGGGTTCGGTTTTGTCGGAGGCAGATATTTACATATATCCGAATTTAAGTGCTACTTCTTTTGTTTCATAATCATATTACAAAACAGCTAGTGTTTTTCTTCCAATTGTGGTCTTTTGGTTGTCTGCAAAAACTGTGTGCTTAACCTTGAATCTTCTGATGTAAGAAAGAGAGATACTCCTTTCTCTTATCTAGCCTTATTCCCAGGTACGGAGGACAATGGGCATGTGTTTTGGCTGGAGGGACATGACTGCGAGGGTGGGAGGAAGAGAGACTTAAGAGGGGAGAGGGTTTTTCAAGGGGAGGCAGACCATCTTGGCGGCGTGATTGAATGTTCTGTGCTGGACTGGTCTCAATGTATATGCAAAGCTTTGCAAATATATTACAAAATACCTATTCTGTCTCTGGTGGTTTTTCTACTCAGCTTTAAGTGTCGTAAAGAGCTTGGGAGCGACTTGTGACTTGAATTCCCTGGGAGGAACAACTGGTCCAAACGCAACAATTTGGGGGCTTCGTCCGGTGCGACACGCTGAGAATTGGACACCTCTTGCACTCTTCTGGACAGACTCACTAGTGGCCAAACATAAAACAAGGTAAGCAGAGCCTTTTTCTAAAATCTGCTTTAGGAGTCTGTCTTGAAGTATGTAAGTCAAACACTGTTTGTACCCCAGACACAGAGTGGACATTTTGATGGATTGATTGCATTTTTGCCTTGTCCACCATTACATTAAAAAGTTGTAAATAAGTGGTCAACTCGTGTCATTGTGTCTCGACTACCGTGACGGGCCGTTTCATTGACGAATAAACTAATAGTTGGGTGTAGCTCACCCTGGGTCATTGGTCGTCGCCTAAACGAGTAACGGGTTCGAGGCCCTTCGTCTTGGACGATAAATTCTGAAATAACGGGTTCGAGGCCCTTCGTCTTGGACGATAAATTCTGAAGTAACGGGTTCGAGGCCCTTCATCTGGGACGATAAATTCTGAAGTAACGGGTTCGAGGCCCTTCGTCTGGGACGATAAATTCTGAAGTAATGGGTTCGAGGCTCTTCGTCTGGGACGATAAATTCTGAAGTAACGGGTTCGAGGCCCTTCGTCTGGGACGATAAATTCTGAAGTAACGGGTTCGAGGCCCTTCGTCTGGGAGGATAAATTCTGAAGTAACAGGTTCGAGGCCCTTTGTCTGGGACGATAAATTCTGAGACAAAAGACACAATGGCCACGGAGTGTGACAGATAGTAATGTGATGGCGGTTGGGGAGAAAGTGTGATGAATGTACTGTTGTCGACAATGAAATTAGAAGGTAGAGTTTAAAAAAAAAAAAGAAAAAAAAAAGAGAACGTTTCTTGAAAGGGTTAAGAGGGAGTTTACAATACTCGAAAAGTCGTGAACTCAAACGTTTGGTAAATAAAGAAAAGTAACTGGAAGTTTTATGGTAAAGTGAAACGCAGGGAAAGAGCTTTCGTGCAGTTTTTTCCTTGTGTGTGTGTGTGTGCTGCTGGTTGCGTGGGTGTGTGTGTGTTGCTGGTTGCGTGTGTGTGTGTGTGTGTGTGTGTGTGTGTGTGTGTGTGTGCTGCTAGTTGTGTGTGTGTGTGTGTTTGTGTGCTGCTGGTTGTGTGTGTGTGTGTGTGTGTGTTTGTGTGCTTGCTTGTGTGTGCGTGTGTTGCTATTGGTGACGGTGGAGTCCGCGGGGAGAGACGAGGGGGGGTGGGGGGGGGGGGGGAACAAGGTGAATTAGATAAGGACATGCCTCGAGCACAAGGCGAGGAACCTAACGGTTTAAAAGAAGGCTTACAGAACTTATGTGCTTGAGAATTTAAAGGTTTGACGAACGAGAACAGGAACCTAGAGGGAATTAGAGTAAGCGGAAGTTACATGGAAAAAAGAAAAGCTGCTAAAGAACTGATAAAAATTGAGATGAATATGGAAAAATGGACCGACTGGTCATTTGCCTGTCGCGCATGCGCAAGACTATTCAAACGACCCGCCCAGACTTTGACTAAGCCAACGCCCCCTACTCCAGTTACAAGCGAGGGAGGTACTCACACGCACTCTCTAAGATTGAACCTACCTCCAAAACTTAAAATGTCTCCATCGGCTCCAATTCTTAACCCCTTCCTTTGCACGTCTGACCATTTTCCTCCGGCAGATGGCAACCTCGCGCGTGCGTACCAGACATTGTTGACACATAAAGCTGCTATTAGGGGCCAATTTCAATATAAGCCTTTTGCCGTTACAGACATGCAAGCCATTGTTGACCTTGCTTTCCCACCTGTACCTGAGGGAGGGAACCTATGGCTAAACACTTTGGACAAAGCTAACCCTGATATACACAGTGCCAAAAACAACACATGGCAGGGACATCTTATTCATCACATGCAAAATTGGACAGAGCAGGATGATAACAACAAGGCTGGTGGTAGAATAACAAGGAAACAACTACTTAAATTACAGATCGCTGAAGATGAAAAGTTAAAAGAACCAAAGGGTCAAAGATCAGCTAAGGTATATTCAGCAGTGGGTGACCTTGCTTTTGAGTCCCAGCAGGTGGAGGAAAGAATCCTCAACAGACGTGCGACCAGACGGTTGGACTCGGGTGGTGGACACGGTGCTTTAAGGCCAAGACAGGGTGAAAACTGTTTCATCTGTGACCAGCCGGGTCACTGGCAACGTGAATGTCCTAACTCCTCTGAACGAGACAGGCTCCCAATTGCAGCCAAAACATCATACAGGCATGGCAAAGGACGCCCAAGGCAGAAGCCCCAGCAGGAAATACAGACAGGCCCCCTGCTGGACATAAGTGTTAACGGACAATGTTATCAGTTTGTGATTGACACTGGTGCCACCCACTCATTTCTGAATGCAGAGGGACCAAAGAAACTGTGTGCTTCCTTTTTGAAGGTCGAAGGCTTCGCTGAGGTCACAAGAATGTTACCGGTCACCAAACCTCTTCCGGTTCAGATTGCTGGACTCTCGTTGAAGCACCCCTTCGTGGTTGACCTGCACACACCTTGCCTAATTGGTAATGACCTCCTTTACAGACTGTACCCTGACATTCAATATCGCACAGAAGGAACCTTCCTGGTGTTACCTGACGGCTCAACCACCAAGCAGCGACACCACTAGCAAAGCTCCTCCATGAGCTCATACCACAGCCTGAAACACCAGAAATGGCTGACATCTCCAACTGCTCTATCAGTGAAAACCCTGGCTGACTGAGATGCTTCCGTGTGTACCGCCACCCGACTCGCCTCATGTTATGATCACCAGATAGACACTCATGCCAGGAGGCCTTTGACTCCTTTATATTTATATATGTTGGAACTCAACGTGTGGCTGCTCATGTTGACATATCTTTGCTACAACTAGCATAGTATAAGATGGACACAATTGCTGTCCCACATTGTTCCCTTGCTCTTTGCCCCGCCTACAAAACCAAAGACTTAGGTCCAATGATAAAACCCGGCGTAGCTGCCACTCATTGCACCGACACCCCAAAAACACATTTTCTATTGTTTAAGTTTTCTGTTAAACACATAGCTATGGGCTGCACTTTAGACACCCCGACTGTAGGCTACGAGGAGCTAGCAGCTACACAACAGCTGAGCTAAAATGACACATTACATTTAAGCATATCAAACAATTATAGTTGCTTATTACATACACATAGTCGCCATGACAGAAGTCTGATAGAAAGTATTCAGTAACAAACGGGTCCGCATCATTCGACTTTCTACAACATGAGCTTCACTTAATTTGTTATTGTGGCCACCAGGTGTGGTAAAATTTCAAATTACTATTGCTAAAGCATCCGCCATAAGGTTAGTATTTTTCTAGTATTTGTGTCAATATAAATATAGGCATATTTTGAAGCTTTCATCATATTGAATACGTTACATAAAATTTAGGGTTTAGTTGAGTTTGAGTTATTTCTGATTTCGCTAAGGGGTCCCCTACCCTAATACCACCCTCCAGTGGTCCACAGAGGCTGAAATGACTTTCATTGACCTCAAACATGACCTGTCCTCCGCCCCTGCTCTTGCTGTACTTGACTATTAGCTGACCTTTTTCTTAGATGTTTCTGAAAGTGATAGTATTACTGACACAGTCCCTTCTTCAGAAACAGAAGGGGGAGGAGGTGAGGGTGGATTCAGACTCCTTACAACAAAATCGACAATCATCCGACTCTGACACATTCCATAGTTTTAACAATATTCCTGTGGGTAAGAAGTTATAACTAAATTTAACTTGAAAATAGCCATTTTGCACATCGATAGTAGTTTAGTAGATCAATTTGGAATATGGAGGAGGTGAGGGTGAACCGTGTATAGTTTTTGACTTCATTGATATGATCAATCCGGTGAAAGGGAAAAAATACTTGCTGACTTGTGTTGACAATTACAGTGGTTGGCCGGAAGAAACCCCAACCTCAAAAGAGGATACAAAATCAGTAATTAAATGGCTTGTGAATGACCTAATTCCCCGACATGGGTTCCCCAAAAAGATTAGGTCAGACAACGGCACCCATTTTAAAAATACTCACTTAGCCTTGATCAAAAATGCTTTCGGACTAGAACACAGGTTCGGTTTGGGGTACCATCCTCAGTCCCAAGGTAAGGTTGAAAGGATGAACCAGAACATCAAAAACGAATTGGCTAAAATCTGTGCACAGACCAAATTGAATTGGATTGACATGTTGCAATTAGCGTTAATGATCATTCGAATGTCCGTGAATAAAACTGTTTTACCGCCCTTTGAGTTTTTCACCCTATGAACTGCATACAGGTCAGCCCTTCCCAGGATCAACACACCCCTGGAAGAAGGAATCAGCGTAAAACCAAAATGGTATTTTACACAAAATGCAGAATTTGTGTGCCAGTTCTTCTGTACAGATTCGAGGATGACAGCCCGCCACTCCAGATTCCCTTCCGTCCACTGAGAGGGTCAAGATCAAGGTCATCAAACGCAAGTGGACGGAGCCCAGGTGGACTGGTCCCTTCAAGGTCGTGGAACGGACGTCCCACGCCCTTCGACTGGCTGGTAAAGGGGACACCTGGTACCACCTCTCACTCTGCACTCCTGCTGAAGACCCTGACAAATCTCCAGCGGATGTCATTGCTGACATCGCCACATCATCTGCCCCCCCCCCCCCCTTCATCATCTGCCCCACTCGACCCCCCTTGCAGCGCCTTTTGAGCCTGAGGCATCTGAAGAAGAACGGGAGCAGACCGACGACTCATTTTTAGTATGTGTGTTACCGGAGTAACACACTGAAAGGGGTGGTCGTGCTAGTAACATCTCCCCCAGGTCATAGAAGAGCGAGGCTTTAATTGCACACATAGTCCTACAGCCCAGAAGAAGACGCTGAGAGAGAGACCGTCAGATTTTATACCTATAGTACTCTGACCAACTTCTATATTGTATATCATTGCTTGAGACCAGTTCATATGCTAAATGTTTCTTAGTTTTTCTTGCTTGTTTTCAGCATAACTATTTGTGTCGTTACATTAAGTGAAAAGTTTGATGTTTATCCCCGTTTAGTTACCTGAATTACTCTGATTTTGATTTCTGAAAGGCAGGATGTTATACCCAGTAGGATTCCCTGACGGACTGGTGTTTGGGCTTGCTCTACTGACCTTGTGTCTCAGTTCTTCCTTCCCAACGACAGTGACTGACAAGTGTCTTAGAACGTACGGCGGACTTGAAATAGACTGGGTCAAAGGGGGCAGCAAGACTTACTTTTTTGACCTGTGCAGTGTGATTAAGTGCGAGGGAAAAAATAGTTCTTACCGTGCTAGTAACCTCTATCTTTGTTACGACTCAAACCTGAACTATTGGTGTCGGATGCGGACAACATACTCTGGTAAGTGGTGCCCCTCGTGGAAGCAGGTAACCCACTACACAGGGCCCTTAGACTACCATGACCCTTTATATGCCAGCATACTTCCAGAATTCAAAGTTATTCTGAGAGGGATGACCTTTCAGAGGAACTTTGATCGGTCCCAGAACCCCGTTTCCCTTACAATTGCCAGAGCAGGTGTTATGCCTGGTCCCTTTTATGTTGTTTTGGGGGTTGACCAGACAGGTACAGACCCTACAGGAATTATTAAAATGAATGTCCTTGAGAGGGCGTTAACTACCTCTGCCCCCTCTGTAGCACCTAAAGTGCCACTCCACCTCAGTGACGTTACAAAGGCTCTCACATCTGTGTATACTAATGACATCACCACCGAAGACCTGGTAGCTTTGACCTTAGGAGCAGGTGCAGGCAACCTGTGGCTTAGGAGGATGACTAGCATGGCTAAGAGCCAAAACCTGGGTGACTGTGTTGCTTGTTCCGCTGGACGTCCCTTTCCCCACAATTGCCCCGCCCCTTTTAAGTTGACTGACACAAATGGCTCAAACTGTCTTATCTCCTTGTTTTCTGAACCCACACCGCCAGGTTGTGATTTGTTGGCTAGTGTGTACCCTCCTGTTGACAATTTCACCCGACTTCTTCCCTTTGTGGCTCAAAAGCTGAAATACACGTGTTTTCAATTTACAGGACCCTCAACATCCCCCTAAAAATTGGGTGACATTAACCCCTCCTGGTGCACCACCCTGATAGATGGCTCAAGGATAGGCCCTTGGGCACGAGCTGACTTATTCTGGTATTGTGGGGAGCACAGATTGTACATTAGAATCCCGACATCAGCCGTTGGACTTTGTGCTATGGTTAGACTGGTGACCCCACTCACCCTAGTGGGTACCAAATTAACACCCCTTGGAACTCCTGTTTCAGCGGCCTCTCTAACTTCCCGCAGAAGACGCCATGTGTTATCTCGGAGGAGTGTAACGGGCTCCTTTGATTTGATGAGAAACCCTGATGGTGTTTACTTTGATGCAATTGGACAACCAAGGGGGGTCTCATCCTGTGCAGGTTTCGAGAACCTGGTGCTATTTTCCCTGTGACTGTTACTAAAAATGTAGAATGCATTAACTATGTTTTTTATAATCTGTTGAGACTGACCAACCTGACTCGTGATGCTGTTGAGGGGCTTGCTGAACAACTTGCCCCAACTTCCTTCATGGCCGTCCAGAACCGCATAGCCCTTGACCGTATCCTAGCCAAGGAAGAAGGTGTGTGTGCAATGTTTGGTGACCAATGCTGTACCTTCATTCCTATCAACACCGCCCCCGATGGCTCGGTCCAGAGGGCCCTGGAGGGCCTCCATGCCCTGTCTAAGGAATTTACTGAAGTTTCCGGTGTCTCTGACCCCTTCAAAGATTGGCTCCAAAGCACCTTTGGAAGGTGGTCTGACCTAATTAAGTCTGCCCTGATCTCCCTTTAAGTTTTCTTGCCCATCATAGCCTCATGCGGTTGCGTTATCGCCCCTTATGCTAGGTCTTTATGCACCCGCATCATTGTTAGAGCTGTAGAAGGTCAACCCCACCCTGTTTCTGGGTTTGCTATGTCACTGAAGGGGGTCAAGCAAAGTGGTGACCTTCGAGAAATGCTAGTTTCCTTCCCTGACAGTGACGACATTGACATAGATTCCATCCGTTTATCTCCCATGTAACTAAGCTTTTAATTTTTTACTAGCTTGCTCAAAGAGGGGCGTATTTTAGAAGTGTTGTACTAGTGATAAAGTCTTTTTAGAAGATCTGAAGGGGGAATTGTCGGAGGCAGATATTTACATATATCCGATTTTAAGTGTTACTTCTTTTGTTTCATAATCATATTACAAAACAGCTAGTGTTATTCTTCCAATTGTGGTCTTTTGGTTGTCTGCAAAAACTGTGTGCTTAACCTTGAATCTTCTGATGTAAGAAAGAGAGATACTCCTTTCTCTTATCTAGCCTTATTCCCACGTGCGGAGGACAATGGGCATGTGTTTTGGCTGGAGGAACATGACTGCGAGGGTGGGAGGAAGAGAGACTTAAGAGGGGAGAGGGTTTTTCAAGGGGGGGCAGACCATCTTGGCGGCGCGATTGAATGTTCTATGCTGGACTGGTCTCAATGTATATGCAAAGCTTTGCAAATATATTACAAAATACCTATTCTGTCTCTGGTGGTTTTTCTACTCAGCTTTAAGTGTCGTAAAGAGCTTGGGAGCGACTTGTGACTTGAATTCCCTGGGAGGAACAATTGGTCCAAATGCAACAGTTTGTACTTCATGAAGTTTTGCACCTGTTGTGTTTTTTTGTTTGTTTTCATTATATTTGGATGTAATTGTTGGTTTATATGATATCCATTAAGTAAGACAACGTATTATGTTGAAGGGGGCAGGAAAATATAAGATTTTTCTTCATCCTGCTCCTTCTCATGCATTGGTGTGTAAATGTATAATTGAATAATTGAGGTATAATTGTCTATCGATCAAAGATGCACATCAATGAAGGTGATAAATAAAAATGAAATGAAAAAAATGAAAAATTGATTGACATGTACAGCCTTTGCGCGATGCTTTGTTGATGCACCATTGGCAGAAATTACAGCCTGGAATCTTTTTGAATACGATGGCACAAACTTGGCACACCTATCTTTGAGCGGTTTCAACCATTCCTCTTTGCAGTACCTGTTAAACTCAACCAGATTGGATGGGAAGCATTGGTTAACATTAACTTCAAATACTGAGGCCAAGGTCCATGACTCATAAGCTCTTTTTTTTCCGGCGAAGGAGCAAATACTCAGGACATTAAATATTGCTGCTAGAAAATTCTCCTAATGTACCACCTGTCCATCATGAACATACTAGGCCTGTGTCTATTACCTTTTCTGTGCACGTGACGATTGGACGATGCAGGTCAAAATTAGGTGTGTAAATATTTGTAAAAAAAACAACAATTCAAAATGCACATGTCAATACTCAATATGTTTATTACATGTATGAAAGGATGTCTGTGTTATATTCTCCAGTTGGTAAATATCCATCCATCCATAGTCTTCTGCTTGCATGGGTCCAGGTCAGCCTTTTGATAAAAAAGAGAGTTTGAATATGCACGAGACTGCAACAAAA
Organism: Nerophis lumbriciformis; assembly: GCF_033978685.3. Lineage (NCBI taxonomy): Eukaryota > Metazoa > Chordata > Actinopteri > Syngnathiformes > Syngnathidae > Nerophis > Nerophis lumbriciformis. Next base: position 45,986,685 of record NC_084563.2, read on the forward strand.
CAGTGTCACTGTACATACCTGCAGTCTAAAGAGACTTTGCACACACAAATGGCAGTAGTGTGTCACAGGCGGTGTCATCCCAGCATTTGCCGACTGTTGTCAAAAAGAAAATGTCATCTCTTTTTAACAAATGTATTGACTGAGATTGGCCGGCATTTAAGATCACATCTTAAATCAGTCATGAAATACTGTGATCTACTTTGAGTGTTGGTCTTCAGACAGCACTCTGCTTGTGTGTTGTCTGGTTTTTGTGGACACCAGAAAGTTCCGGACACGCCTGTACCATCACTCCAAAGCCAGCTTCCAGCCTGTACAAGTGGTGAATCATGTTAGCCTCAAAACACACAAAACAAATGTAGGCAAATGTATTTTACCGATTGGCAATCTGAGCCTCCAATCCATGCTTCTGACTGAGTCAAGGTCTGAAGGAAATTATGCTCGTCATTCTGGTGTATCGATGCAAGGTTCCCACCCATGGTCTGGCATTGTGTCTGCAGCGGGTAGAGCCAGAGAGACACGTCTCTTACACACCAAACCAACAGAGCGGCTTTCTAAAAGCATGAAATAATGATACCCACCTCAGCATCAACCCAGTTCTTGGTGGAGGATTCAAAGTAGAAACATCGGTTGTTGTGTTTTTTCCAGTTGGCTGGACACTGTGACGCAAAAAGTTCGGCATCTGCAGCTGCATCTAGAGTGGACAAACAAGAACCAGTGACTGTCAACGCTTGTCTGTTTCTGTGTGTCAATCCTGTAGAAGCACACTTGGTCTTTTGGTGCTCACCGTCAGCTGTAGCCAGTGCCACCATTGCACAAAGAACTAAAGTCACAGTCAGCATCTTAGCCAGGAAGATGGTGTAGAGGTTGAAGACGACGAACTGGGAAACCTTGGAAGTCGCACAAAAGAGCTGCTGAGTCATCACAATCTGCATGAGAGAGAAGGCAAAAAGCATGTGAGTACAAACCTGCAGGTGAGAGCTCCTTCTTGCTTCTGTGTAGAGATCATGAACAAGAGCTGCTCTTATATGCTGTCAGTCAACCTTCAAAAGCTGCCCGTTTATTTATTGCAGTGTTTTCTTTCAACTAGACTTTGAGCTCCATCAACAAACCAAAGTGCATCCCACTATGTATTATTCCATACAAATATCGAATCATATTCTTGAACAAACATGAGATAGACCGTAAATGTTTGTGTAAATAACACAAAGTACTGAGGATTCTTTTTTTTTCCCATTTATTTCAGGCAATGACAGTACAAAGTTGACAACACATTATAATATAAATTAATATAGTGCAAAAGGTAATGTACAGTATGTAATGCATGATTGCCCAGTTTTGCCTGAAAGAGAGTGGGAAAAAGGTAATTTATTTAATCCCACCCCCAGTTCTCCATTCAGTGATTATTCACATGACTTTCACTCTTACTTTGTTCAAGGATTATAATACACATGTTGTATCATAGTGGCATTACCACAGGTAACAATAATTATTACACTGTAACAATAATTTGTATCAACAATGTAGGAATAATGAATCTACCAACATTGGTAATAGACAAAATGCCAACAATGGTAATAGACAACATAGCAATAATGGTAATAGACAACATAGCAATAATGGTAAGAGACAACATACCAACAATGGTCATAGACAACATAGCAACAATGGTAATAGACAACATAGCAACAATGGTAATAGACAACATTGCAATAAGGGTAATAGACAAAATGCCAATAATGGTAATAGACAACATAGCAATAATGGTAATAGACAAAATGCAAATAATGGTAATAGACAACATAGCAATAATGGTAATAGACAACATAGCAATAATGGTAATAGACAACATAGCAACAATGGTAATAGACAACATAGCAACAATGGTAATAGACCACATAGCAACAATGGTAATAGACAACATAGCAACAATGGTAATAGACAACATAGCAATAATGGTAATAGACAACATAGCAATAATGGTAATAGACAACATAGCAATAATGGTAATAGACAACATAGCAACAATGGTAATAGACAACATAGCAACAATGGTAATAGACAACATAGCAATAATGGTAAGGACACATTGAGCACATGATAACACTTTGAGACAGAGTACAGCAGCAGGTCAAATTAAAGACCCTCATCTCTATATTTGAACCAGACCCCATGTTTGTATAATAGTTTAAATGGATTAATAGTTTGGCATTGCTTGTGTTGTAAGTCCAGTTTGTTCCATAGTTTTACTCCGCATACAGACACACAGAAAACGTTTACGAGTGGTTTGAGCTCTCGGCAATGAGAAATATCCAAAGGCTCTCAAGTTATGAGCCTGCACTCGTCTTATAAAAAAACGTTGTAGATTAGGCGGCAATCATTTGTTAAATGCTTTATATAAGATTATTAATGTATTATATTTAACAAGGTCATCAAATTTGAGCAACTTGGAATGCATAAACAGATTATGAGTATGTTCTAAATAACCAACGTTGTGAATGATCCGCACTGCTCTTTTCTGTAATATGATCAGAGGATGAATTGTGTTGTGGTAAGTATTCCGCCATACTTCAACACAGTATGTAAGGTATGACATTACCAAGGTGCAGTATAGAGTACGGAGTGCATTTTCATTGAGGTATAGTTTTGCTTTGTTTATAATTGAGAGCAACGTTCCCTCTAAGGTGCGCACCTGCGCACTGCTCACGCGTCCTCTGCGCACAGCAAATCTACGCCGCGCACAAAATCAAATCCCACTCTAAACAAAAGAAACAAATAATTTGTTTTGTATGATATTGCAATGCAACTGTGAGTAACAGGTGACGAAAGGCGGCCACAACAGATAAAACAATGTTTGTCAACACTTAAATTATTGTAACGTCTGCGGAGACACTTTAAGGAGGACAGGAATTCCATC